>NC_073384.1:7500-100000 GCF_028641065.1 Leucoraja erinaceus | reverse complement strand
ATTCACTCAGCATATGACAGTCCCGCCATCCCGGGAATTAACCTGGTGTGCCTACCCTGTACTCAATCGATCGTATTGGATCATATCGTATCGTGATGCCTTGACTCATGGAGAATCCAGGTTAAAGTATTCAGAAGCATTAGGGAATGTCACAAACTGACCCAAATATGCAGTGGGCTCTCAACAATGTGTGAATGCTGTTCACACATTATTCTGGATGGATTATTAATGATGCCATTACTGCATCACCAGAGTATTTCCAATGCAAAGTGGCGAAAATTCAAGGCTCCTCCACACTAGTATATCAGGTCGAGAGTCAGGATTCCACAGTGTTTTATTGTCATGTGTCCCAGAGCGAACAATAACATTCTTACCTGCTGCAGCACGACACAATATGTAAACATAGTACACTGTGAACAACATAATAAACGAGAAAAAGTAATTAACCATATAACCATATAACCATATAACAATTACAGCACGGAAACAGGCCATCTTGGCCCTACAAGTCCGTGCCGAACAACTTTTTTTTCCCCTTAGTCCCACCTGCCTGCACTCATACCATAACCCTCCATTCCCTTCTCATCCATATGCCTATCCAATTTATTTTTAAATGATACCAACGAACCTGCCTCCACCACTTCCACTGGAAGCTCATTCCACACCGCTACCACTTTCTGAGTAAAGAAGTTCCCCCTCATGTTACCCCTAAACTTCTGTCCCTTAATTCTGAAGTCAAGTCCTCTTGTTTGAATCTTCCCTATTCTCAAAGGGAAAAGCTTGTCCACATCAACTCTGTCTATCCCTCTCATCATTTTAAAGACCTCTATCAAGTCCCCCCCTTAACCTTTATTAGCCAAGTATGTTTTGCAACATACGAGGAATTTGATTTGCCAGACGGACGCCCAACTAGACACCCATATTTATTTTGAAGATGAACATCCACCCCCACATTCCTCACTATGATGGAAGACAGAAAATGTTCAATCCACTTTGCAAGCTCTCGGATCAGATCAAATAATGCTCTACATACATGCAAACTCCAGTCCAACAGGTGGAGCAAAGGGGAAGATACAGAGTGCAGAATATAGTTCTCAGCATTGTAGCGCATCAGTTCCACAGACAAAGTCCAATGTCCACAATGGGGTAGAGGTGAATCGGAGAGCACCCTAGCTTATGGAAGGGCCGTTCAGAAGCCGGATAACAGAGGGGAAGAAGCTGTTCCTGAGTCTGGTGGTGCGCGCTTTCAAGCTTCTGTACCTTCTGCCGGACGGGAGCGGGGAGAAGAAGGAATGGCCGGGGTGGGACAGGGACAAGTCTGTGATGGTGTCGGCATGCTTTTCCTGAGGCACTTAGCAGTTCTTGCGTTGATGAATGTGGTTGTGGAGGAGAAGTGATCTTTGCTGTCAGAGGGCCCACAGCTCAACGATATCTGCTGATTTTCTGTTATGAGTAATTTCTCTCAGTTGGCGGAGACTGTGCATTGGAACAATGTGCAGCAATTGAGGGCCATGGAAAGAATTTCCTACCAATTAGCCGCAGTAATGTTCGCACTTCACTGGGAACCAGGCAATGGGAAGGTTACCCCATCTGGGATTGGCTCATGCTGTATTTCCTCAGCTCAATAATTGTGCGTTTGAGTGCAGTGGCAGAGAGCCATGGTCTTCAGCGGCAAGCGAGCGCTCGGAGAGAAACGACGTGAAGTTCCTGAGGTGAGACTTGTTCCGCTTCTTAAATTACAAATCCTTGACTCTTGTAGCAAAGTTATAATAATACATTTGGGACAGGATATTTTTAAAATTTCCATTCTCACAAAGATATTTGCAAAAGCGTACTTCAGCTACAGAATGATCTGCATTCCGCCTTAATGTGGCACAGGAAACTCAGAGGCCCTCAGACGTGGAGTTTACTTTAGTTTAGATTTGAGACACAGCGCGGAAACAGGCCCTTCGTCCCACCGAGCCCGCGCCGACCAGCGATCCCCGCACGCACTGACACTGTCCTACACACACACAAACATTTTACACCGAGCCAATTAACCTAAACGCATTTGGAGTGTGGGAGGAAACCGGAGCAAACCCACGCAGGTCATGGGGAGAACGTGCAAACTCCGTACAGACAGCACCCGTAGTCGGGATCGACCCCAGGTCTCTGGCGCTGTGAGGCAGCAACTCTACCGCTGCGCCACCGTGCCCACGTTTATTTGTCTGAATGCCAGCCATGTACAAACATAGACAATAGGTGCAGGAGTAGGCCATTCGGCCCCTCGAGCCAGCACCACCATTCAATGTGACCACGGCTGATCATCCCCAATCAGTACCCCGTTCCTGCCTTCTCCCCATATCCCTTGATTCCGTTAGCCCTAAGAGCTAAGTCTAACTCTCTCTTGAAAACATCCAGCGAATCGGCCTCGGTGGCAGAGAATTCCACAGATTCACAACACTCTGGGTGAGGAAGGTTTTCCTCATCTCAGTCCTCAGTGTATTTGTTGACCTTGTCCACAGGCCCGGTGTCCCCTGTGGAACGATTGTCCTCTCTCTGACACACTCGCTGCTTCTCTGGCACATCGTCTCAGGGGATTGCTGCCATTGTCCCGTTAAAATAACTCCCGCGCAAGCCACTCCTGAAACCAGAGTTATAACATATCTGCAGCGTGCAATGACGCCATTTGGCCTCCAAAGCCGAACACGTTCGCAGGTTAATTGCCTTCGGGAAGAATTGTGAGCAGTGTTTGCTTATACAACAGGGATCGCTGGTCGGTGTGGACTTGGTGGGCCGAAGGGCCTGTTTCTGCACTGTATCTCTAAACTAAAGCCTGACGAAACAATACAGGAGACAGAATCAAAAAGCCGGAGTGACCAAGGCCCTGTCCCACTTTCCCGAGTTACTCCCGAATTCTCCCGAGTTTTACCCTTGCTTTAAACTCGGAGAATGCCCGTAGCTATCCGTAGGAGTCCGTAGATATTCCGTAGCGGCTCGTAATGCCAGCCCTAGGTACCCGGGGCATCAGAGTAAGTCGGGACGTTTTTTCAGCAGGTTGAAAAATTTCCACGAGTAAAAAAAAAATAGCCCCGAGTACCGACGGCTGGCTTTTACCGTAATTCTCTGAGTTTGAATCAAGGGGAAAACTCGGGAGAATTCTTGAGTAACTCGGGAAGGTGGGACAGGGGCATCAGCGGGACAGGCAGCATCTCTGGAGAGACGGAATGGGTGACGTTTCGGGTTGAGTCCCGTCTTCAGACCGGTTTGGGATAAGGGAAACGAGAGATATAGGCGATGATGTGTACAATTTTGGTCGCCCAATTATAGGAAGGATGTCAACAAAATAGAGAGAGTACAGAGGAGATTTACTAGAATGTTGCCTGGGTTTCAGCAACTAAGTTACAGAGATAGGTTGAACAAGTTAGGTCTTTATTCTCTGGAGCGCAGAAGGTTAAGGGGGGACTTGATAGAGGTCTTTAAAATGATGAGAGGGATAGACAGAGTTGACATGGATAAGCTTTTCCCACTGAGAGTAGGGAAGATTCAAACAAGGGGACATGACTTCAGAATTAAGGGACAGACGTTTAGGGGTAACATGAGGGGGAACTTCTTTACTCAGAGAGTGGTGGCTGTGTGGAATGAGCTTCCAGTGGAAGTGGTGGAGGCAGGTTCGTTGGTATCATTTAAAAATAAATTGGATAGGCATATGGATGAGAAGGGAATGGAGGGTTATGGTATGAGTGCAGGCAGGTGGGACTAAGGGAAAAAAAAGTTGTTCGGCACAGACTTGTAGGGCCGAGATGGCCTGTTTCCGTGCTGTAATTGTTATATGGTTATATGGTGATGTGGAGATAAACAATGAACCTATACCGGCTCAATGTAAAGGCAATCCTCTCAATCCAATTCCCCTCCCAAACTCAGGCCAGAGATCTTCAAAATCTTCCCTTCCAGATACTAATCTGATTATTGATTAACATTTCAATTACGAAAACAGAGTGGTAAATCAATATTGGAGCACATTGATGATTCAGGTGGAAGCTGAACATTGAACATAGAACATAGAACACACAACATGCAACATACAACATGGAACATAGAACATAGCACATAGAACATACAACATACAACATGGAGCATGAAACAGAACATGGAACATTGAACATAGATCACAACGTGGAACACACAACATGGAACATACAACATGGAACATAGAACATACAACATGGAACAGTGTACAGGAACAGCACCTTTGGGCCACAATGACCATGTCAAACAATAGACAAAAGGTCTCTGGCGCTGTGAGGCAGCAACTCTACCGCTGCGCCACCGTGCCCACGTTTATTTGTCTGAGTGCCAGCCATGTAGAAACATAGACAATAGGTGCAGGAGTAGGCCATTCGGCCCTTTGATCCAGCACCGCCATTCAATGTGATTGTGGCTGATCATCCACAATCAGTACCCCGTTCCTGCCTTCTCCCCATATCCCCTGACTCCGCTATCTTTAAGAGCCCAATCTAACTCTCTCTTGAAAGTATCCAGAGAACCGGCCTCCACCGCCTTCTGTGAGGCAGAGAATTCCACACTCACCACTCTCTCTGTGAAAAAGTGTTTCCTCGTCTCCGTTCTAAATGGCTTACTCCTTATTCTTAAACTGTGTGGCCCCTAATTCTGGACTCCCCCAACATCGGGAACATGTTTCCTGCCTCTAGAGTGTCCAAACCCTTAATAATCTTATATGTTTCAATGAGATCCCCTCTCATCCTTCTAAACGCCAGAGTGTACAAGCCCAGCGCCGATCTAAACTAACCTCCTCTAGCTGCACATCATCCATTTCCTCCCATTCCTTGCATATGAGTTTGAGTTTAGTTTATTGTCACGTGTAGCGAGGTACAGTGAAAAGCTTTTTTGTTGCGTGCTAACCAGTCAGCGGAAAGACAACACATGATTACAATCGAGCCGTCCACAGTGTACGGATACATGATAAAGGGAATAGTGTGGCGACCCCTATTGGTGAGCCATGCGCAGTGTGAACCTTCGGATCTGAGGGGGGGGTCACGTGTCTCCGTGACGGGGGGCGGAGGTCGCGGGCTGGTCACGGGCTCCCCTGGGAGAATAACGTGTGGTGCAGGATAAAGTCTAGTAGAGTTTGATCAAAGATAGTCCGAGGGACCCAATGAGGTATCCACGTGCCTATCCAAAAGCCTCTTAAACACCACTATGGTATCTGCCTTCACCACCACCCCTGACAGCGCGTTCCAGGCACCCACCACCCTCTGCGTAAAAAACATTTTTTTCTGCGCATTTTTTAGGCGACTGCCGGCACCTGTCACAGTTGCAGCAGGTCTCCGAAAGTTTTCAACAAGTTGAGAATCCAGCGGTGACCAGAACAAGGTACAACTCTGTGGGCGACCACTCACGACCGTACAGGCTTCACCCCACCACATGTTAGAAACATAGATAGAAAATAGGTGCAGGAGGAGGCCATTCGGCCCTTCGAGCCAGCACCGCCATTCATTGTGATCATGGCTGATCGTCCCCTATCAATAACCCGTGCCTGCCTTCTCCCCATATCCCTTGACTCCACTAGCCCCCTAGAGCTCTATCTAACTCTCTCTTAAATCCATCCAGTGACTTGGCCTCCACTGCCCTCTGTGGCAGGGAATTCCACAAATTCACAACTCTCTGGGTGAAAACGTTTTTTTCTCAACTCAGTCTTAAATGACCCCCCCTTTATTCTAAGTTGCCAGGGTGTCGCCTGTACGGTCGTGAGTCGTCTCCTCAGTCGCAAAGCAGCTGGTAGCCGCTGGATTTTCAACATGTTGAACATTTTCGGCGACCTGCAACGATCAATGACGGGTGCCGGCAGTTGCCGAAAAACTTGCGTACTTGAGACGAGCACTTTAGGCTCTCGAAAAAACAGATTCGTACTGTCTACCCTATCACTGCCTCTCAACATTTTATGCACTATAAGGTCTCCCCTCAGCCTCTAAAGAGCCTGTCCCACTTGCATGCGATTGCATGCGTCTGGCGCGACCAAACGTGGTCGCTTGAGGCGTACGGGGCGCGCGGGGGCCGGTCCCACTTAGAATCGCGAAGGCGTATGGCGTTGTGCAGGGCTGGTCCCGACATCGCGCGGGGCTCTGAAAATCTTGCACTGTCTGCACGCAGGTGCATTGCGGTCGTACGCAGCGTCTAGACGGCGTACGCAGTGTCTTGACGGCGTACACCTAGCACGTGGGGTTGCGCGATGACGTCACCGCCCGACGCCGTGCGACTCCCAAACTCAGTCGGCCCGCCTCCTGCCCAGCTGATTGGTGAGTATGACGCAAATTACGTCACGCGCGAACTTAGCACAAACTTAGCACGAACTTAGCGCGAACTTCGCGTGAACTCCGCTTCCGTTTGGTCGCGCCAAACGCATGCACTCGCATGCAAGTGGGACAGACCCTTAACCTTCCAGAGAAAACAATCCAAGTGTGTTCAACCTCTCCCTGTAGCTGAAACCCTCTAATCCAGCCGTCATTCTGGTAAACCTCCTCCACACCCTCTCCAACCACAGAAATATCCCCTGTCTCACTCTAACCCCCCCCCCCCCTTGAACGTACAGCCCTCCACTCACTCTGCAACAACCCAGACTTTGGTGATCAAACGTGCCGACAAGGGACGTGTCGCGGTAGTCTGGCGCGCTGACACCTCCAAGTCTGAGTCCAGGCGCCAACTGTCAGACACCTCCTCCTACTTATCCTTGAGCCATGACCCCACAGACGAGCACCAGGCCATTAAAAAGAGTCTGAAGAAGGGTCTCGACCCGAAACGTCACCTGTTCCTTCGCTCCATAGATGCTGCCTCGCCCGCTGAGTTTCTCCAGCATTTTTATCTACCTTCTGAAATATAACAAATCATTTTCAAAGGTTCTTTTGTTAAGTGCTTTACATTTAAAGAAATTACAGCTTGTGAAAGTTCTTTCCAGGGACAGCTGGTTTGCCGAGCAATGATTTTGACTTATTGCGTCATTATAAAGTCAGGGAGATCTCGTTAGACCAACCATAGGATTTTCAGAGTGCTTCACACCAAGGGATAGTTTAAATTCGCACTAACCATGATTTCCCATGGCTGCTGTGGCGAAGGCTGCAAAAAGCACACCTTGTAAAGTTGTACTGAAGTACTAACAGCAGTTTCGAAACTTCCCACACTAAAACACACAAAGGGGAACAGCATTAGGCCATTCGGCCCATCGAGACTACTCCGCCATTCAATCGTGGCTGAATTATCCTTCCCCATACGTGAAAATGCACACCTCCGGATTCAGGGATAGTTCCTTGAATGAATGAATGAATGAATAAGTTTATTGGCCAAGTATTCACATACAAGGAATTTGCCGTGGTGCTCCGCCCGCAAGTGACAACATGACATGCAGTGACAGTTAGGAATGACACATAAAACACTAAACATTAATAATAAAACATTATCGATTAAACATGTGCATTAAATAAAATACCAGAGTAAAAGGAGGCTACAGATTTTTGGTTATTGAGTAGAGCAACACTGCGTGGAAAAAAGCTGTTTTCTTGCAACTGAACTATCCTACCACAACCAGAGAGCGGTCTTAACCTGCCATCTACCTCAAATTGGAAATTGCCCATGGTGTGTAGGATAGTGTTAGTGTGTGGGGTGATTGCTGGAAGGCATTGACTCGATGGACTGAAGGGCCTCTTTCCGTGCTGTATCTCTTAATTACCTGCCAGAGGAGGTAGTTGAGGCTGGGACGATCGCAACATTTAAGAAACACTTAGACAGGTACATGGATAGGACAGGTTTGGAGGGATATGGACCAAACGCGGGCAGGTGGGACTAGAGTAGCTGGGACATGTTGGTCGGTGTGGGCAAGTTGGGCCGAAGGGCCTGTTTCCGTGCTGTATCACTCTATGACTCTAAGACCCTCAGACTATCTTAAAATTGGGCGTTACCTTGCACTAAACGTTATTCCCTTTATCCTGTATCTGTACACTGTGAATGGATCGATTGTAATCATGTATTGTCTTTCCGCTGACTGGTTAGCACGCAACAAAAGCTTTTCACTGTACCTCGGTACACGGGGCAATAAACTGAACTGAACTAAACTAGTCGAGTTAAATAGACAATAGACAATAGGTGCAGGAGTAGGCCATTCGGCCCTTCGAGCCAGCACCGCCATTCAATGTGATCATGGCTGATCATCCACAATCAGTACCCCGTTCCTGCCTTCTCCCCATATCCCCTGACTCCGTTATCTTTAAGAGCCCTATCTAGCTCTCTCTTGAAAGTATCCAGAGAACCGGTCTCCACCGCCCTCTGAGGCAGAGAATTCCACAGACTCACAACTCTCTGTGAGAAAAAGTGTTTCCTCATCTCCGTTCTAAATTACAGTTACAGAGAAAGGTTGAACAAGTTAGGGCTTTATTCTTTGGAGCGCTGAAGGTTAAGGGGGGACTTGATAGAGGTTTTTAAATTGATGAGAGGGATAGACAGAGTTGACGTGGAAAAGCTTTTCCCACTGAGAGTAGGGAAGATTCAAAAAAGGGGACATGACTTGAGAATTAAGGGACTGATGTTTAGGGGTAACATGAGGGGGAACTTCTTTACTCAGAGAGTGGTGGCTGTGTGGAATGAGCTTCCAGTGAAGGTGGTGGAGGCAGGTTCGTTTTTATCATTTAAAAATAAATTGGATAGTTATATGGACGGGAAGGGAATGGAGGGTTATGGTCTGAGCGCAGGTAGATGGGACTAGGGGAGAATACGTGTTCGGCACGGACTAGAAGGGTCGAGATGGCCTGTTTCCGTGTTGTAATTGTTATATGGTTATATGGTTATATGGTTATAGGTTATTATATGGTTAAATGGCTTACCCCTTATTCTTAAACTGTGGCCCCTGTTTCTGGACTCCCCCCAACATCGGGAACATGTTTCCTGCCTCTAGCGTGTTGTAGTAATACACTAAATAATAGTACAACTAAATAGTAGTCGCCTTTCCGCTGAATGGTTAGCCAGCAACAAAAGCTTTTCACTGTGTCATTGTACAAGTGACAATAAGTTGAACTAAACTAACTCCATTCTCCTGCCTTCTCCCCATTAACCTTTGACACCTGTACTAATCCAGGACCTCTGACCTCATCTAGACATGGTGATACGTAACCTCATGGTCCACAGATCAGGGAGACACATCATGGAGTTTCCACTTAACAGGGGCGCAGCGGTAGAACTGCTGCCTCACAGCGCCAGAGACCCGGGTTCCATCCTGACCTTGGGCGCTGTCTGTTTGTGGAGTTTGCACGTTCTCCCTGTAACCTGGGTGGGTTTCCTCCGGGCGCTCCGGTTTCCTCCCAAGGTCCCCAAGACGTGCGGGTTTGTAGGCTAATCGGCCCCTCTGTAAATTGCCCCCTAGTGAGTAGGGAGTGGATACGAAAGTGGGATAGCATAGAACTAGTGTGAACGGGTGATCGCTGGTCAGTGCGGGCTCGGTGGGCTGAAGGGCCTCTTTCCGTGCTGTATCTCTAAACTAAACTCACAGCTCCAGCAACCTGAATTCTTGTGCTGTCTGTGTGGTGTTTGCCAGTTCGCCCTCTGTTCACGTGTTTGGTCTGAGGGGGCCACAGTTTAGTTTAGAGATACAGCGTGGAAACAGGCCCTTCGGCCCACCGAGTCCGCGCCGACCAGCGATCCCCGCACACTAACACTATCCTACACACGCTAGGGACAATTTACAATTTCACCAAAGCCAATTAGCCTACAAACCTGCACGTCTTTGGAGTGTGGGAGGAAACCGGAGCGCCCGGAGAAAACCCACGCAGGTCACGGGGAGAACGTGCAAACTCCGTACAGACAGCACCTGTAGTCGGGATGGAACCCGGGTCTCTGGCGCTGTGAGGCAGCAACTCTATTGCCATCTGGGCTTTTTTTTAAGGTATAACTGCGTTTGTTTCACATCAGAACTGCTTCAGTGGACATTGTCCTTGGATTCTGAAGATCTTACATGGAAGTGACACAAATAATTTTACATCTGGTGCAAGTGGCATCATAAGACTCGTTTGACCTTAATGTTGCAGAAGCACGTTGACCTAGTCCTGCTCCACAGCACTGCGTGGTATTACTAATGTGGAATCTGAGGAGGGATGTGCTGGCTCTGGAGAGACTCCAGTGGAGCTCTACATAGAAACATAGAAAATAGGTACAGGAGTTGGCCATTCGGTATAGGAGCAGGGAGGTTCTACTACAGTTGTACAGGGTCTTGGTGAGACCACACCTGGAGTATTGCGTACAGTTTTGGTCTCCAAATCTGAGAAAGGACATTATTGTCATAGAGGGAGTGCAGAGAAGGTTCACCAGACTGATTCCTGGGATGTCAGGACTGTCTTATGAAGAAAGACTGGATAGACTTGGTTTATACTCTCTAGAATTTAGGAGATTGAGAGGGGATCTTATAGAAACTTACAATATTCTTAAGGGGTTGGACAGGCTAGATGCAGGAAGATTGTTCCCGATGTTGGGGAAGTCCAGGACAAGGGGTCACAGCTTAAGGATAAGGGGGAAATCCTTTAAAACCGAGATGAGAAGAACTTTTTTCACACAGAGAGTGGCGAATCTCTGGAACTGTCTGCCACAGAGGCTAGTCGAGGCCAGTTCATTGGCTATATTTAAGAGGGAGTTAGATGTGGCCCTTGTGGCTAAGGGGATCAGAGGGTATGGAGAGAAGGCAGGTACGGGATACTGAGTTGGATGATCAGCCATGATCATATTGAATGGCGGTGCAGGCTCGAAGGGCCGAATGGCCTCTACTCCTGCACCTAATTTCTATGTTTCTATGTTTCTATTCAGCCCTTAGAGCCAGCATCACCATTCAATATGATCATGGCAGATCATCCTAAATCGGTACCTCGTTCCTGCTTTCTCCCCATATCACTCATGTGGACTGATGAGAGTTGCTCTACAAAGTTAAGACCAAATTTACATTAAAAAAAAGGTAATAGACTTCATCTCTGCCTTTCTCTTCTCAGGTGCTGTTTGACCTTCAGTGTGTTACTCCAGTGTTCGATCCTGACTACGGGTGCTGTATGTACAGAGTTTGTACCTTCTCCCTGTAGCCCAGGGTCCAAGAATGATCGCAGGAATGAGTGGGTTAACCCATGATGAGCGTTTGTCGGCGCTGGGCCTGTACTCGCTGGAGTTTAGAAGAATTAGGGGGGGACCTCATTGAAACTTACCAAATAGTGAAAGGCCTGGATAGAGTGGATGTGGAGAGGATGTTTCCACTAGTGGGAGAGTCTAGGACCAGAGGGCACAGCCTCAGAATTAAAAGACGTTCTATTAGGAACGAGATGAGGAGGAATTTCTTTAGTCAGAGGGTGGTGAATCTGTGGAATTATTTTCCACAGACGGCTGTGGAGGCCACAAGTCAGTGGATATTTTTAAGGCAGCGATAGATAGATTCTTGATCATGACCTTGTGAGAAAGGTCATGACTAGGGGTCATAACCATACCCTTATCTCATAAGCTAGGGTACTGTCCGATTCACCTCTACCCCATTGTGGACATTGGACTTTGCCTGTGGAACTGATGCACTACAATGCTGAGAACTATATTCTACACTCTGTATCTTCCCCTTTGCTCCACCTGTTGGACTGGAGTTTGACTTGATAAGTTCATAAATGATAGAAGAAGAATTAGGCCATTCGGCCCATCAAACCTCCTCTGCCATTCAACAATGGCTGACCTATCTCTCCCTCCTAACCCCATTCTCCTGCCTTCTCCCCATAACCTCTGACACCTGCACAAGAATTATCTATCTCTGCCTTAAAAATATCCACTGACTTGGCCTCCACAGCCGTCTGTGGCAAAGAATCCCACAGATTCACCACCCTCTCACTACATAAATGGTTCTGATCTGATTGGTTAGCATGCAAAACAAAGCTTTTCACTGTACCTCAGTGCACGTGATGAGAATCAACATAAACGTACCCCCCAGGTGACTAACATTTTGGAACAGAGCGCCCATTTTCCTGACATTCTCGGCATAGAGATCTCCCAGGTCAGCCTAACCTCCAGAATAAGTGTAAGGGGTCGGCCATTTAGGACTGAGATGAGGAAAAACGTCTTCACCCAGAGAGTTGTGAATCTGTGGAATTCTCTGCCAGTGAAGGCAGTGGAGGCCGATTCACACGACGTATTCCAGAGAAAATTAGATTTAGCTCTTAGGGTTAACGGAATCAAGGGATATGGGGAGAAAGCAGGAATGGGGTTGTGATTTTGGATGATCAGCCATGATCATATTGAATGGCGGTGCTGGCTCGAAGGGCCGAATGGCCGACTCTTGCACCTATTTTCAATGTTCCTATGTTTCCATTCAGGGACAGTTTCTTCCCGACTGTTATCAGGCAACTGAACCATCCTACCACAACCAGAGAGCAGTGCTGAACTACTATCTACCTCATTGGTGACCCTCGGACTTTGCTGGCTTTACCTTAGAAACATAGAAACATAGAAATTAGGTGCACGAGTAGGCCATTCGGCCCTTCGAGCCTGCACCGCCATTCAATATGATCATGGCTGATCATCCAACTCAGTATCCCGTACCTGCCTTCTCTCCATACCCCCTGATCCCCTTAGCCACAAGGGCCACATCTAACTCCCTCTTAAATATAGCCAATGAACTGGCCTCAACTACCCTCTGTGGCAGAGAGTTCCAGAGATTCACCACTCTCTGTGTGAAAAAAAAATTCTTCTCATCTCGGTTTTAAAAGGATTTCCCCCTTATCCTTAAGCTGTGACCCCTTGTCCTGGACTTCCCTAAACATCGGGAACAATCTTCCTGCATCTAGCCTGTCCAACCCCTTAAGAATTTTGTAAGTTTCTATAAGATCCCCTCTCAATCTTCTAAATTCTAGAGAGTTATAAACCAAGTCTATCCAGTCTTTCTTCATAAGACAGTCCTGACATCCCAGGAATTCGACAGTCTGGTGAACCGTCTCTGCACTCCCTCTATGGCAATAATGTCTTGCATACCTTGCATGAAACGTTATTCCCTTATCATGTGTTTGTACACTGTAAAGGGCCTGTCCCACTGTACGAGCTAATTCAAGAGTTGTCCCGAGTTTCCCCTGATTCGAACTCGGAGATTTACAGTAATAGCCGCTCATCGGGGCCATCGTGGAGATTTTTCAACATGTTGAAAACTCGTCATGAGTCTTCATGAGCTCACCGCGTTTCCTGAGTACCTGCCGTTAGCGTTACGAGCCGCTACGAGACTCCGACGTACTCGCTACGTGCATTCTACGTGCTTGCCACGAGTTTGATTTTTTTCTTTTAACTTGGGAGAGCTCTTGAATTACCTCGTACAGTGGGACAGGGCCTTTAACTGGCTCAATTGTTATCATGTATTGTCTTTTCGCTGACTGGTTAGCATGCAACGAATAATTTTCACTGTACCTCGGTACAGGTGACAATAAATTAAATTGAATTGAACTGACTTTGGACAAACCAGGGAAACAGCGGGGAAACATGCAAACTCCACATAGACAGCACTGGAGGATTGAAGCAGCGTTCACGGAGATGTGAGACGATGTCACTGCCTGTTGCGACATTCCATTGCCCCGTAATTGATCACAACTGATCGGCACGGTGGCGCAGCGGTAGAGTTGCTGCCTCACAGCGGCAGGGACCCGGGTTCAAACCTGACTTCGGGCGCTGTCTGTATTGAGTTTGCACGTTCTCCCCGTGACCTGCGCGGGTTTTTTCCGGGCGCTCCGGTTTCCTCCCACACTCCAAAGACGTGCAGGTTTGCAGGTTAATTGGCTTTGGTACAAATGTAAATTGTCCCCTAGTGTGTGTAGGATAGTGTTAGTGTGCGGGGATCGCTGGTCGGTGCGGACTCGGTGGGCCGAAGGGCCTGTTTCCGCGCTGTATCTCTAAATGAACGGCATTTAGTACAATGGTACTTTCTTGCCGCATGTACCTGGGTACTATGACATACTTTTTTCTATGCAGGTCAGTAAACATCTGACTGTCCAGAGGAGGAAGAATGTTGATTACACTATGGCAATACACAACAGTTGCCATGTTCCCAGCACATCTTCTACACTTCAAAGTTGTTATAAATCTAGGATGTTGAACTTGGTCATGAAGGCCCGTTGTCCTGGCAACGGCACTGGCTCGGAGTTGCACGGATCAGCTTGGCCATGTTTAGTTTGGTGCAGTGCAGACACAGGCCCTTCGGCCCACCGAGTTCGCACTGGCCAGCGATCCCCGCACACTAACACTATCGGGCCCTGCTGAATCTCTGGAACTTTTCACACAGAGAGTGGTGAATCTGTGGAATTCTCTGCCACAGAGGGTATTCGAGGCCAGTTCATTGGCTATATTTAAGAGGGAGTTAGATGTGGCCCTTGTGGCTAAGGGGATCAGGGGGTATGGAGAGAAGGCAGGTACGGGATAGTGAGTTGGATGATCAGCCATGATCATATTGAATGGCGGTGCAGGCTCAAAGGGCCGAATGGCCTACTCCTGCACCTAATTTCTATGTTTCTATGTTTCTATCCTACACACACACAATAGGGACAATTTACAATTTTAACAAATCCAATTAACCTACAAACCTGCACGCCTTTGGAGTGTGGGAGGAAACCGAAACACCCGGAGAAAACCCACGCAGGTCACGGGGAGAACGTACAAACTCCGTACAGACAGCACCCGGGGTCAGGATTGAACCCGGGTCTCTAGCGCTGCGACACTAGACGATAGACAATAGGTGGAGGAGTAGGCCATTCGGCCCTTCGAGGCAACACTGCCATTCGATGTGATCATGGCTGATCATCCACAATCAGTACCCCGTTCCTGCCTTCTCCCCACATCCCCTGACTCCGCTATCTTTAAGAGCCCTATCTAGCTCTCTCTTGAAAGTATCCAGAGAACCGGCCTCCACCGCCCTCTGAGACTGAGAATTCCACACTCACAACTCTCTGTGAGAAAAAGTGTTACCTCGTTTCCGTTCTAAATGGCTTTTGCATGGCCTTCAGCAGGGCCAGATCTAACTGAGCCCCAGGCTTCTGCACGGCCTCCAGCAGGGCCCGAACTAACTGAGCCCCAGGCTTCTGCATGGCCTCCAGCAGGGCCCGATCTAACTGAACCCCAGGCTTCTGCATGGCCTCCAGCAGGGCCCGATCTAACTGAGCCGCAGCCTGCCACAGGGCCTCCAGCAGGTTGTGATCTAACTGAGCCCCAGGCTTCTGCATGGTCTCCAGCAGGGCCCGATCTAACTGAGCCGCAGGCCTGCCACAGGGCCTCCAGCAGGGCCCGATCTAACTGAGCCCCAGGCTTCTGCATGGCCTCCAGCAGGGCCCGATCTAACTGAGCCCCAGGCTTCTGCATGGCCTCCAGCAGGGCCCGATCTAACTGAGCCCCAGGCTTCTGCATGGCCTCCAGCAGGGCCCGATCTAACTGAGCCCCAGGCTTCGGCATGGTCTCCAGCAGGGCCCGATCTAACTGAGCTGCAGGCTGCTACATGGCCTCTCCACCCACACCTTCACCCACAAACGTCCCCTCCCCTCACCTCACCTCCCGCGGCCGCTGTTGTAACACACGTGTAAACAGGAAAATCTATCCAGCAGCTGGCTAGTGATTTTGTCATTAATCGGCTTCATTAATATTGACTATGAATTACAGATGGGCCAGGACACTGCAATAACCACACTGCTCCAGAAATAGTCTGACATGATCTTTAATGTTCGCCGTTGAGTGCAAGGGTCTTGTTTTAATGCCTCACACAGAACCTTTGATCGTTTGATACAACTCTGCCCTCTGGCCTTCAGGGGTTAGAGATCTTCAGCTCCCAATCTTGCTCAACCTACTCCCATCAATGCATCCAGTTCAGAAGAAGCGTTTCGGGCCCTGAAGGAAATAGGCAACATTTCGGCCCGAAACCCTGAAGGAAATAGGCAACGTTTCGGGCCGAAACCCGGAAGGAAATAGGCAACGTTTCGGGCCAAAACCCGGAAGGAAATAGGCAACGTTTCGGGCCAAAACCCGGAAGGAAATAGGCAACGTTTCGGGCCGAAACCCGGAAGGAACTAGGCAATGTTTCGGGCTGAAACCCGGAAGGAAATAGGCAATGTTTCGGGCCGAAACCCTGAAGGAAATAGGCAATGTTTTCGGGCCGAAACCCTGAAGGAAATAGGCAACGTTTCGGGCCGAAGGAAATAGGCAACGTTTCGGGCCGAAACCCGGAAGGGTTTCGGCCCGAAACGTTGCCTATTTCCTTTGCTCCATAGATGCTGCTGCACCCGCTGAGTTTCTCCAGAACTTTTGTCTACCTTCGATTTTCCAGCATCTGCAGTTCCTTCTTAAATACATCCAGTCCCCACTGTGCACACAGCAGCCAGCCAACAGTCGATAGTCTAGTACTTTACATTCTACTAATTTAACTCCTAGTTATTTGGGGTTTTGTTGGTTAGTTAGTTGGATTATTGCACTGTGATGTGCTGGGTGGGGGTGGGGGGGGGGGGGCACTTTGTATCTCTCTCCTTGTTGGGGAGAGACCTCTTAGAACTCTTCCCCCTTCTGGGGTCGTAGGGTAGACTGAGACTGAGACTGACTCCCCTCCACCCGCCACCCCCCAATCCCCAATCTTTGTACATCCCCCAAGCCTATCCGCTCACGGGACGATCAGCCATGATCACATTGAATGGCGGTGCTGGCTCAAAGAGCTGAATGGCCTCCTCCTGCACCTATTGTCTATTGCTACTTTAATTTCATGTTTCATGTATCTTGTTGGGTGTATTATGACTGTTGGCAGATATATTTCCCTCCTGGGTAGACAAAAATGCTGGAGAAACTCAGTGGGTGAGGCAGCATCTATGGAGCGAAGGAATAGGTGACGTTTCAGGTCGAGACCCTTCTTCGAGCCAGCACTGCCATTCAATATGATCATAGCTTATCATATTGTATTATCTGAATGGTGGCCTATTAGGAAAAGGGGAGATGCAATGAGACCTGGGTTTCATGGTACACCAGTCATTAAAAGTAGGAAGGTACACAAAAATGCTGGAGAAACTCAGCGGGTGCAGCAGCATCTATGGAGCGAAGGAAATAGGTGACGTTTCGGGCTGAAACCCTTCTTCAGGGTCTGAAGAAGGGTTTCGGCCCGAAACGTTGCCTATTTCCTTCGCTCCATAAATGTTTCTCCAGCTTTTTTGTGTAGGTTCTACTGCAGTTGTACAGGGTCTTGGTGAGACCACACCTGGAGTATTGCATACAGTTTTGGTCTCCAAATCTGAGGAAAGACATTCTTGCCATAGAGGGAGTGCAGAGAAGGTTCACCAGCCTGATTCCTGGGATGTCAGGACTTTCATATGAAGAAAGACTGGATAGACTCGGATTGTACTCGCTAGAATTTAGAAGATTGAGGGGGGATCTTATAGAAACTTACAAAATTCTTAAGGGGTTGGACAGGCTAGATGCAGGAAGATTATTCCCGATGTTGGGGAAGTCCAGAACTAGGGCTCACAGTTTAAGGATAAGAGGGAAGTCTTTTAGGACCAAGATGAGAAAAACAGTTTTCACACTGAGAGTGGTGAATCTGTGGAATTCTCTGCCACAGAAGGTAGTTGAGGCCACAGTTCATTGGCTATATTTAAGAGAGAGTTAGATGTGGCCCTTGTGGCTAAAGAGATCAGGGGGTATGGAGAGAAGGCAGGGATGGGATACGGAGTTGGATGATCAGCCATGATCATATCGAATGGCGGTGCGGGCTCGAAGGGACGAATGGCCTTTACTCCTGCACCTATGTTTCTATGTTTCAGACTGATGTGGAGGGGGTGGGGGGGGCGGGAAGAAGAAAGGAAGAGGTGGAGACAGTGGGCTGTGGGAGAGCTGGGAAGGGGAGGGGAAGGAGGGAGAAAGCAACATAGAAACATAGAAACATTCGGCCCTTCGAGCCAGCACTGCCATTCAATATGATCATAGCTGATCATATCGTATCGAATAGTAACAATTCAACGTAACCCTGTCCAATATTCAAGGTAATTTTAACTCAAGTTTCCTGTGTGGGTGCTATAATTCTCCAGAATAATATTTCCTCAGATATGCCAATTATGGTGTCACGGTTTTGAACGTCAGCTGGAAATATTTAGCTTTGAGTGCAATTATACGGTTGCATGCCACAGTTATTTTTTCTGCAAAGGATGATGTTTCCGAACAATCGTCTGCTCGTAATGTTCATGATAGCAAAATCTTTGGCTGTTCCAGAATGACATCTTTCCCATTTTAATTAACGTTCAACGTGAACCTTATGCAAATATATATGTTTTCCGTTCCATATGTATTAAGGCACCAAACTGAAAATTGCCTCCTTCTTTAGTTTGGTTTGCAGTAGCCTTAGTTTAGTTTAGAGATACAGCGCGGAAACAGGCCCTTCGGCCCACCGGGACCGTGCCGGCCAGCGATCCCCGCACACTAACACTATCCTACACACACACACTGGGGGACAATTTACATTTACACCAAGTAAATCAACCTACAAACCTGCACATCTTTGGAGTTTGGGAGGAAACCGGAGCGCCCGGAGAAAACCCACGCAGGCCACGGGGAGAACGTGCAAACTCCGTACAGACAGCGCCCGTAGTCGGGATCGAACCCAGGTCTCTGGCGCTGTGAGGCAGCAACTCTACCGCTGCGCCAATGCACCGCCCATGGATTATTTTACCCCACAATTCACCCTCAGCAGAACAGTATGCTTCAGGCAATATTCTTGCCATAGAGGGAGTACAGAGAAGGTTCACCAGACTGATTCCTGGGATGTCAGGACTTTCATATGAAGAAAGACTGGATAGACTTGGTTTGTACTCGCTAGAATTCAGAAGATTGAGGGGGGATCTTATAGAAACTTACAAAATTCTTAAGGGGTTGGACGGGCTAGATGCAGGAAGATTGTTCCCGATGTTGGGGAAGTCCAGAACAAGGGGTCACACAGTTTAAGGATAAAGGGGAAATCTTTTAGGACTGAGATGCAAATTTGTAGGTTAAATGTGCTCGGTATAATTGTAAATTGTTCCTTGTGTGTGTAGGATAGTGTTAGTGTGCGGGGATCCTTCTTCAGAGTGAGAGGCAGTGAAACTAGTCGGAGAACGAGGGTGGGGGAGGGATGGAGTGAGAGGAAAAGGCAAGGCCAAGGTGAGGGTTTTTTTTTAAATAGATTTTAATGTCACTTTGAGGCAGAGGATTTGGGAGGGAATTCCAGAGTTTTGAGCATGGATACAGATACAACTACAGATACAACTACAGATTCAGGGACAGTTTCTTCCCGGCTGTTTATCAGGCAACTGAACCATCCTACCACAACCAGAGAGCGGTCCTTTTTCTTCTTCTTTTCCTGTCCATCTTGTTACAAATGTTGACATTGCTGCCATCGTCGGTCCCGAAAAGGACGCAGGTTTCCAGCGACAATCAGCGGCAGCTGATGTCACTTTTCACGTGGCAATCGATGATGGTGGTAGCAGAATTAGCTCAAGGTACGTCCAGTTTCCAGCCCCGTGACGTGAACACTTCTGCTATGGGGTCAGAGCGGTCCTGAACTACTATCTACCTCATTGGAGATCCTCGGACTATCCTTCATCGGACTCTGCTGGCTTTACCTTGCACTAAACTGCCACAGAGGGTAGTTGAGGCCACAGTTCATTGGCTATATTTAAGAGGGAGTTAGATGTGGCCCTTGTGGCTAAGGGGATCAGGGGGTATGGAGAGAAGGCAGGTACGGGATACTGAGTTGGATGATCAGCCATGATCATATTGAATGGCGGTGCTGGCTCGAAGGGCCGAATGGCCTACTCCTGCACCTAATTTCTAGGTTTCTATGTTTCTAAACGTTATTCCCTTATCCTGTATCTGTACACTGTAAATGGCTTGATTGTAATAGAAACATAGAAACATAGAAACAAAGACAATAGGTGCAGGAGGAGACCATTCGGCCCTTCGGATCTCGGAGAAAACCAACGCAGGTCACGGGGAGAAAACGTGCAAACTCCGTACAGACAGCGCCCGTAGTCGGGATCAAACCCGGGTCTCTGGCGCTGTGAGGCAGCAACTCTACCGCTGCGCCACCGTGACGCTCAGTTTGAACTTAAAAACGCACGTTGTGAAAGAAGAAGGGGATAGTTTAGCTGGCCGTGTAGCATTTAGAACGTTAAAGCTCTGAACTTTTTACATATTGATTTTGGAGATGAGCTCATGCAATATAAATATAGAAAATGTCACTACATCAGTGAAGTCCACCATGATATTATACGAAAAACCATTAATTGTTAGAACAGAAAATGCCTTGAAAAAGGTATTAATTCATATTTTTCGAAACAAAATCCATTGGGAAATGGAACTCAGTTAGATTAGAAAAATATAACATCAAATTAACCTGATTGGCCTCATGAAATATTATTTCGGAATGTGTGTTTAAGCCATGACCCTTCTGCAAATAGCTCTCTCTCACTTTTATTTGTCTCAGTCACATCTATTAACTGCAAGGACAGGAAGACATTTGCAGCCCAGAGACACTATGGTCGTTCATTAGAAGTCTTAGTCATTTCTTAGAAATCCTGGCTCCTGTGAGCTCTGAAAAAAAACCTGCCTGGTTTGAACTGAGAGCGAGCCAACTTGTGGGACTCAAGAATGTTATCCCTTTTCCAGAAAAAATTAAAACAAAAACACTGATTTTCCAAGTCTGGTTACATCTGAATTGAATGAACTCAGAATTTAAAATCTCTGCAGGTCTTTATAATATAGCTTCAACAAATCAAATCCAGTTCACTGCTTCACAGCGCCAGAGACCCGGGGTTCGATCCTGACTACAGGTGCTGTCTGTGTGGAGTTTGCGTGTTCTCCCCGTTACCTGCGTGGGCGTGAGGCATTTAGAACGGAGATGAGGAAGCACTTTTTCTCACAAGAGAGTTGTGAGTCTGTGGAATTCTCTGCCTCAGAGGCCGGTTCTCTGGATACTTTCAAGAGAGAGCTAGATAGGGCTGTTAAAAATGGTGGAGTCAGGAGATTTGGGGAGAAGGCAGGAACAGGGTACTGATTGTGGATGATCAGCCACGATCACAGTGACTGGCGGTGCTGGCTGAAAGGGCCGAATGGCCTACTCCTGCACCTGTTGACTATTGTCTATACATGAATATAATCCAACTACACGCAAGTACAACAGGTGGAACACAGAAGAAATAACAGAATAAGTGGAGGATATAGTTTTATAACATTACAAATACAGAGAAAAAGCCTGATGTTTGCAAGGGGGTAGGTTGGAAGATCGGGACTACACCCTTAGCGTAAGGACGGCACGGTGGCACAGCGGTAGAGTTGCTGCCTCACGGCGCCAGAGATCCGGATTCGATCCTGACTACGGGTGCTGTCTTTACGGAGTTTGTACGTTCTCCCTGTTTTCTCCGGGCGCTCCGGTTTCCTCCCACACTCCAAAGATGTATAGGTTTGTAGGTTAATTGGCTTCGGTAAAAAAATCGCAAATTGGCCCCAAGTAGGATAGCGCTAATGTAGAAACATAGAAACATAGAAGATAGGTGCAGGAGTAGAGGCCATTCGGCCCTTCGAGCCTGCACCGCCATTCAATATGATCATGGCTGATCATCCAACTCAGTATCCTGTACCTGCCTTCTCTCCATACCTCCTGATCCCTTTAGCCCAAAAGGGCCACATCTAACTCCATCTTAAATATAGCCAATGAACTGTGGCCTCAACTACCCTCTGTGGCAGAGAATTCCAGAGATTCACCACTCTGTGTAAAAAATGTTTTTCTCATCTCGGTTTTAAAGGATTTCCCCCTTATCCTTAAGCTGTGACCCCTTGTTCCTGGACTTCCCCAACATCGGGAACAATCTTCCTGCATCTAGCCTGTCCAACCCCTTAAGAATGTTGTAAGTTTCTATAAGATCCCCCCTCAATCTTCTAAATTCTAGCGAGTACAAGCCGAGTCTATCCAGTCTTCTATCCAAGTTTCTAAAAGATCCCCCCACAATCTTCGGGGTGATTGCTGGACAGCACGGACTCGGCGGGCCGAAGGGCCTGTTTCCAGCTCGATCACTAAAATCTAAAGAGTGACGGAGTGGGCTGCATCCACAACTCTCTGCAGTTTCTTGTGGTGTTGGGCAGAGCTGTTCCCAAACCAAGCTGTGATTCAGCCTCCATGCATCATCTGTAGGAGCTGGTGAGAGCCACAGGAGACATGGCTAACTTCCTGAATCTCGTGAGTACGTGGAGATGTAGCTGTGGTTTGAATTATCGAACCATTGCGTCAATCAAAATCCCTTCACAATTCACCCCCCCCCCCCCCCCCCCCCCGGGATCAAGGAGGGGCCCAGCCTGGGGGGGCGGATGAAAAAGGAATTTTTGTAACTCTCTGTAACTTTTCTCGGCACCTTTGGGGCGACTCTTTTGTGTACTTTCATCACAACCACTTTATTAGCCAAGTATGTTTTGCAACATACGAGTAATTTAATTTGCCATACAGTCATACCAATAAAAAGCAACATAGAAAGTTAGACAATAGGTGCAGGAGTAGGCCATTCGGCCCTTCGAGCCAGCACCGCCATTCAATGTGATCATGGCTGATCATCCAACTCAGTATCCTGTACCTGCCTTCTCTGGTACAGGATACTGAGTTGGATGATCAACCATGATCATATTGACAGGACAACACACACACAACACAATTTTAACATAAACATCCACCACAGTGACTCTCCCACATTCAGCCTGCGGACTCAGGAGCTGCAGACTCCGGCAGCGGGAGGCGGCTGATCAGGAGGTCCGGGCCGCTGAGGAGGAGGCTGCTCACCGTCGGGGTTCGGCGTCGGCGTTCCACCAGCCCGGCGTGAGGGCCTGAACATCGGGCCACCCGGGGCGGTGACTGCGGGTGCTCGGAAGGCCCCGACCACGGATGAACACGGAGGGGAGGCTGGCTGGACTATGGTGCCTTCCTCACCTTGATGCCATTTATGTTATGTTGTGTCGTGGACTTTCTGTGTTTGTGCTTTTTTAAAAATTCAATTTCAATTTTATTTTTAATATGTTTTATTATGTATTCATTATTTATTTATTTTTTGGTGAATTTTTTAATGATACTGCCTGTATTGATACTCCTATGTTCAATCTCTTCCCTTCTTTGTTCTCCCGCGGGCGGGGTCCTCGAGCCTTCCGTTGACGGGACGATCTTGGCTCCCGTAGCCGGCAGCGTTTGGGCCCTCCACATCGGGGCGATCAGCTCCTGCATCGGGGGAATGTCAGCTCCCCCCTTGTGCCAGGCGGCTTTTGGAGCTTCCCAACGTCGATCTCAACCCAAGACTGTGAGCTCCTTGAAGTTAAAGGCCGCAGTTGGAGCATCGATCCCAGGCAAGGGACTGGCTGTGATGGTAGGTCCACACACCGTGGTGGGGCTCAAAGTCAGTCCCCAGCAAGGCCTGTGTGCAAAAGCAAAGAACAAAGACAACAACGTATCATCATCAATGAAGATTCATCCTCATTATATTCCTCGATTTTCTTGGAAAAAATCAAAGACTCTGGGTGACCTCAGCAGGTGGATACAAAACGGTCGCTTGTGTTAGGTTTTTTTAAGCCTCAGTTTAGTGCCAGAGTTCCACTGTTTAGAGGTCAGACACATACTAATGAAAACACTTTTGCCCACTGCTTTTCAGATTAGTTTAGTTTGAAACAGTCTGAAGAAGGGTCTCGACCCGAAGCGTCACCCATTCCTGCTCTCCAGAGATGCTGCCTGTCCCGCTGAGTTACTCCGCCATTCTGTGTCTCTCTTCGATTTAAACCAGCACCTGCAGTTCTTCCCCACACACATTAGTGTAGTTTAGTTTAGAGATACAGCGTGGAAACAGGCCCTTCGGCCCATCGTGTCCGTGCCGACCAGCGATCCCCGCACACTAACACTATCCTACACTTACTAGGGACAATGTTTACATTTACACCAAGCCAATTAACCTACAAACCTGTACGTGTTCGGTGTGCGGGAGGAAACCCGAAGATCTCGGAGTAAACCCACGCAGGTCACAGGGAGAACGTGCAAACTCCATACAGACAGCGCCTGTAGTCGGGATCGAACCCGGGTCTCTGGCGCTGCATTCGCTGTAAGGCAGCAACTCTACCGCTGCGCCACCGTGGTTCTATGGAACGAGCTGCCAGAGGAGGTAGTTGAGGCAGGAACTGGAAGACACTTGGACAGAAAAATAGTCAGGAGAGTTTAACAGGAACATGTAGCGGTGTGGAATGAGCCCTTCTTTGTGGAAGTGGTGGAGGCAGGTTCATTGGTATTATTTAAAAATAAATTGGATAGGCATATGGATGAGAAGGGAATGGACGTTTATGGTATGAGTGCAGGCAGGTGGGACTAAGGGGAAAAAAATGTGTTCGGCATGGACTTGTAGGGCCGAGATGGCCTGTTTCCGTGCTGTAATTGTTATATGGTTATATGGTTATATGTAGATGGGTCAGCATGTATACGTTGGGCCGAAGGGCCTCATTTCCCATGCTGCATGACTCTATGTCTATTGGATTTAGCAGTGAATTGTCCTACATTTACAGTAATAGCTCTGACCAACCCCACTGGTTGGAACGTTTATTTAGCCGATCGCATCTTAAAAGCATCTCTCGTGCCGAGAATCATCCCTTCTCCTCCCGAGAGAAGTGGACCCCATCCCGTTCAATCTCTCTTCATAATTACAACTTCCGTATCCCAGCCCCAGCGTTGAATATACATGGCATCTGCTTGGCGCCTACTTCATGTCCCGTTTTATACGCAGGTAGATCAGAAATATACAGTATGCAGCCACTCTCCGAGGGGAAGCCTTCAACTGTAGCGCCCTAGCTCCTGCTAATGGATTATTAAACATGCTGAAACGGGACTTAATGGTGGTAGCTGCTTGTGCTGAACATGCAGACATAATCGCCGCTCCTGCTTAGGCTCGATTTCTATAAGTTCCACTGACGCAAAAGGGAACCGATGGCGGCACCGGCCTCACAGAGACCCGGCATCCTGACTACGGGAAAAAACATTTTTCACACACAGAGAGTGGTGAATCTGTGGAATTCTCTGCCGCAGAAGGTAGTTGAGGCCACACAGTTCATTGGCTATATTTAAGAGGGAGTTAGATGTGGCCCTTGTGGCTAAAGGGATCAGGGGGTATGGAGAGAAGGCAGGTACAGGATACTGAGTTGGATGATCAGCCATGATTATATTGAATGGCGAATGGTGCAGGCTCGAAGGGCCGAATGGCCTCTACTCCTGCACCTATTTTCTATGTTTCAATGTTTCTATCAGTATTCACTTCTTCTCAAAAGAAAACTGCAAATCCTGTCAGTTGGACAGGCTAGATGCAGGAAGATTGTTCCCGATGTTGGGGAAGTCCAGAACTAGGGGTCATAGTTTAAGGATAAGGGGGAAATCTTTTAGGACCGAGATGAGAGAAAATCATTTTTCACACAGAGAGTGGTGAATCTCTGGAATTCCCTGCCGCAGAAGGTAGTTGAGGCCACAGTTCATTGGCTATATATAAGAGGGAGTTAGGTGTGGCCCTTGTGGCTAAAGGGATCAGGGGGTATGGAGAGAAGGCAGGGATGGGATACTGAGTTGGATGAGGCTCGAAGGGCCGAATGGCCTACTCCTGCACCTATTTTCTATGTTTCTATGTTTCTATGGGCGCTGTCTGCGCGGAGTTTGCACGTTCTCCCCGTGACCTGCGTGGGTTTTTGTTCCAGGAGCTCCAGTTTCCTCCCACTCTCCGTAAGATGTTCAGGATTGTTTCGTTTTGTCGGCTGTGTTGGTTTTACTGGCTTCTGTAAACTGTTGCTTGTCTGCAGGATAGAACTAGTGTACAGGTTAGCACTCACTCGATAGAAACATAGAAACATAGAAATTAGGTGCAGGAGTAGGCCATTCGGCCCTTCGAGCCTGCACCGCCATTCAATATGATCATGGCTGATCATCCAACTCAGTATCCCGTACCTGCCTTCTCTCCATACCCCCTGATCCCTTTAGCCACAAGGGCCACATCTAACTCCCTCTTAAATATAGCCAATGAACTGTGCCCTCGACTACCCTCTGCGGCAGAGAGTTCCAGAGATTCACCACTCTCTGCGTGAAAAAAAGTTCTTCTCATCATGGTTTTAAAGGATTTCCCCCTTATCCTTAAGCTGTGACCCCTTGTCCTGGACTTCCCCAACATCGGGAACAATCTTCCTGCATCTAGCCTGTCCAACCCCTTAAGAATTTTGTAAGATTCTATAAGATCCCCTCTCAATCTCCTAAATTCTAGAGAGTATAAACCAAGTCTATCCAGTCTTTCTTCATAAGACAGTCCTGACATCCCAGGAATCAGTCTGGTGAACCTTCTCTGCACTCCCTCTATGGCAATAATGTCCTTCCTCAGATTTGGAGACCAAAACTGTACGCAATACTCCAGGTGTGGTCTCACCAAGACCCTGTACAACTGCAGTAGAACCTCCCTGCTCCTATACTCAAATCCTTTTGCTATGAAAGCCAACATACCATTCGCTTTCTTTACTGCCTGCTGCACCTGCATGCCTACCTTCAATGACTGGTGTACCATGCCACCCAGGTCTCGTTGCATCTCCCCCTTTCCCAATCGGCCACCATTTAGATAATAGTCTGCTTTCCCGTTTTTGTCACCAAAATGGATAACCTCACATTTATGATGGGCCAAAGTGCCTGCATCCACACTGTATCTTTAAACTTAAAAAAAAAACAAATCAGTCGTTGAAACCCTACTTTAGTTTCTTTTAGTTTAGTTTAGAGATACAGCGCGGAAACAGGCCCTTCGACCCACCGTGTCTGCACTGACCAGCGATCCACGCACACTAACACTATCCTACACACACACTAGGGACAATTTACACTTATAGCAAGCCCATTAACCTACAAACCCGGACGTCTTTGCAGTGTGGGAGGAAACCGGAGATCTCGTAAAAAACCCCACGGGGAGAACGTGCAAACTCCCTACAGACAGAATGTACAAATCCCGTAGTCGGTATCGAAACTGGGTCTCTGACACTGTGAGGCAGCAACTCTACGGCTGGCCACACTTGGTGTCATTCTTTCTCATAAGGTCATAAGTGATAGGAGCAGAATTAGGCCATTCGGCCCATCAAGTCTACTCCGCCATTCAATCATGGCTGATCTATCTCTCCCCCCCCAACCCCATTCTCCTGCCTTCTCCCCATAACCCCTGACACCCGTACTAATTCTCAACTAGAATTCATTCTAGTTTACTCCAAGCAATGCGTTTCACTGCTTCAAGAATAACTGGCAAAAATAAAGTGTTTACTGGTCATTTGTACCGAGAATGGAACAATGAAATTCTTACCTGCAGCAGCATGACAAGCCCCTAAACACAGTACATTCAGATCATATATCATAAACAAAACAATAAATAAATAACTCCAATAGTAGTGCAAAAAGTCCTTAGTGGAGCCATAGTTTATAGACAATAGACAATAGACAATAGGTGCAGGAGTAGGCCATTCGGCCCTTCGAGTCAGCACCGCCATTCAATGTGATCATGGCTGATCATCCACAATCAGTACTCCGTTCCTGCCTTCTCCCCATATCCCCTGACTCCGCTATCTTTAAGAGCCCTATCTAGCTCTCTCTTGAAAGCATCCAGAGAACCGGCCTCCACCGCCCTCTGAGGCAGAGAATTCCACAGACTCACAACTCTCTGTGAGAAAAAGTGTTTCCTCGTCTCCGTTCTAAATGGCTTAGTCCTTATTCTTAAACTGTGTGGCCACTGGTTCTGGACTCCCCCAACATCGGGAACATGTTTCCTGCCTCTAGCGTGTCCAAACCCTTAACAATCTTATATGTTTCAATAAGATATCCTCTCATCCTTCTAAACTTCAGAGTGTACAAGCCAACAGCCGCTCCATTATCTCAGCATGTGACAGTCCCGCCATCCCGGGAATGAACCTTGTTTAGTTAGTTAACCTACGCTGCACTCAAGAGCCTCAATAGCAAGAAGCTGTTTCTGAACCTTCTCAAATTTTCAGGGACCATAACCTGCAATAGGATAGTGGGAGGAGTTTTGGAGCCCCACCTCTGAGGAATGATGTGGGTAAACAAATGATGAGGTTTGGGGGGGGGTACTCGGGGGTTTAGAAGGGAGGGGGAACCTCTTTGAAACGTGCAGAATAGTGAAAGGCCTGGATAGAGTGGATGTGGAGAGGATGTTTCCACTAGTGGGAGAGTCTAGGACCAGAGGTCACAGCCTCAGAATTAAAGGACGTTCCTTTAGGAAGGAGATGAGGAGGAATTTCTTTAGTCAGAGGGTGGTGAATCTGTGGGAGTCTTTGCCACAGCCGGCTGTGGAGGCCACAAGCCAGTGGATATATTTAAGGCAGAGATAAATACATTATTGATTAGTACGGGTGTCGGGGGTTATGGGGAGAAGGCAGGAGAATGGGGTTGAGAGGGGGAGATAGATCAGCCATGGCGGAGTAGACTTGATGGGGCCGAATGGCCTTATTCTGCTCCTATCTCATGACCTTATGAGTGAGATGAGAGCGTGTCAGGGTGGTGCGCGCTTTGGTGACATGCAGCCCGACCTCCCTCTCAACAACTTGCAGTCTCAAGTACGTATAGACACAAAATGCCGGAGTAACTCAGCGGGACAGGCAGCACCTCTGGAGAGAAGGAATGGGTGAAGTTTCGGGTTGAGATCTGAAGAAGGGTCTCGACCTGAGACGTCACCCATTCCTTCTCTCCAGCAGTGCTGCCTGTCCCGCTGAGTTACTGCGGCATTGTGTGTCTATCTTCGGTGTAAACTAGCATCTGTAGTTCCTTCCTGCAGTTGTACAGGGTCTTGGTGAGACCACACCTGGAGTATTGCGTACAGTTTTGGTCTCCTAATCTGAGGAAGGACATTATCCCATAGAGGGAAGTGCAGAGACAACGGTTCACAGCTGATTCCTGGGATGTCAGGAAATCCTTATGAAGAAAGACTGGAGGAGAACTTTTTTTATACACACAGAGAATTTAGAAGATTGAGAGGGGATCTCTGAAACAGAGGGTATTCTTAGGTCAGTTCACAGGCTAGATGCAGGGGAGTTAGATGTGTTCCCTTGTGGCTAAGGGGAAGGGGGTATGGAGAAAAGGGTACACATACTGAAGGATGATCAGGAAATCCATATTAAAACCGAGCATGAAGGGCCGAATGGCTTTTTTCACACCTAATTTGGTGAATCTATGGAACTATGTTTCTATGCTTCACAGAGGGTAGTCGATACCCTGCCCATCATCTATACTTTGAAGGAGCCTAGTTTAGATCTTCCCCTTCTGGCTAAGGGGATCAGTGTGTATGTTTAGAAGGAAGGCAGATACAGGAAACTGAGTGGATGATCAAAATGCTAATAGAGAAACTGGCGGTGCAGCAGCATCGAAGGAGGCCGAAATGGCCTACTCCTTTCACCTAATTTCTATGTTTCTATGCTTCACGTTTGGTGTCCTGTATCACTTCCTGCCCGTCATTAGCACACCTCTTGAAGGAGCCTGGATGCATCTTCCAATTCGCACAAGTCTAATGAGTGAACTATTTTTAAGAAGGAATGAATTAGATGCTGACCCAATCGAAGGAAGACAAAAATACTGGAGAAACTCAGCGGGTGCAGCAGCATCTATGGAGCGAAGGAAATAGGCAACGTTTCGGGCCGAGACCCTTCTCAGACAGACTGATGGGGGGGGGGGGGGGCGGGAAGCGGAAAGGAAGAGGCGGAGACAGTGGGCCGTGGGAGAGCTGGGAAGGGGAGGGGAAAGAAGGGAGGAAGCAGGGACTACCTGATATTGGAGAAGTCAATGTTCATACCGCTGGGGTGTAAACTGCCCAAGCGAAATATGAGGCGCTGCTCCTCCAATTTACGGTGGGACTCACTCTGGCCATGGAGGAGGCCCGGGGACAGAAAGGTCGGATTGGGAATGGGAGGGAGAGTTGAAGTGCTGAGCCACCGGGAGATCAGGTTGGTTATTGCGAACTGAGCGGAGGTGTTGGGCGAAGCGATCGCCAAGCCTGCGCTTAGTCTCACCGATGTAGAGCAGCGGACACCTAGAGCAGCGGATGCAATAGATGAGGTTGGAGGAGATGCAGGTGAACCTCTGTTGCACCCGGAAAGACTGCTTGGATCCTTGAATGGAGTCAAGGGGGGAGGTAAAGCGACAAGTGTAGCATTTACAGCATCTGCAGTTCCTTCTTAAAAGCTTCCAAAGAAATGTGTGGAAAGCAACTCCAGACACTGGTTCAAACCAATGATAGACAGGTTACTTGGCTTGGTTTAAACATAAAATGTGTCCTTAATGTGTGTAGGGTAGAGTTAATGTGCGGGGATTGTTGGTCGGTGCGGACTTGATGGGCCGAAGGGCCTTTATCTCGAAACTAAACTAAAATTAACCATGAGAAAAATAAATCCTTTGTCAATTCCTGTTAACTAAAATTTGTATTTGGAAAACATTGGCAGCGTAACAAGTTAAACATGCCAATTTTATTTAGATGTAATGTGCTTTTGGAGACCATTGTGTGAGGCTCTCCAGGGCCGGAGTTATTGGAGCAAGAATCTGCATGCTGGCTTAATCCAGTGGTATGAATATTGATTTCTCTAACGTCAGGTAGCCCCGGCATTCCCTCTCTCTCTATCCCTCCCCCACCCAAGTTGCACCAGCTTCTCGTTCTCACCCAACAAACAGCCAACAACGGCCGGTTTCCTTCATCATCGTTACTTTTCTGCATATCTTTCATTCATTGTTCTTTATCTCACCACATCAACATCTATATCTCTCGTTACTCTTCTCCCAAACCGGTCTGAAGAAGGGTCTCGACCCGAAACGTCACCCATTCCTTCTCTCCAGAGGGGCTGCCCGTCCCACTGAGTTACTCCAGCTTTTTGTGTCGACCTTCGGTTTAAACCAGCACCTGCCGTTCCATCCTAATAGAAACATATAAAATTCTCAAGGGATTGGACAGGGTAGATGCAGGAATTTTTTTTTTCCCATGTTGGGGGAGTCCAGGACCAGGGGCCACACACAGTTTAAGAATAAGGTGTTAGTCCATTTAGGACTGCGATGAGAAAAAACCTTTCCACCCAGAGAGTTGTGAATCTGTGGAATTCTCTGCCGCAGAAGGCAGTGGAGGCCGTTTCACTGGATGTTTTCAAGAGAGAGTTAGATTTAGCTCTTAGGGCTAACGGAATCAAGGGATGTGGGGAGAAAGCAGGTACAGGATACTGAGTTGGATGATCAGCCATGATCATATTGAATGGTGGCGCTGGCTCGAAGGGCCGAATGGCCTCTACTCCTGCACCTATTGTCGATGTTTCTATATTTCTATGTTTCCTACACATGCTGACTTAATCTATCCAATTTAAAAGTAGCCGGTTACAAATCGCTACTCAAACTCTGCAATGGTGCCTTGACTAAACACTCGTTCCTTGTAAGGGAGCCAAGCATTTTATTGGTGAGTTAAACCAGATATTTCAGCTGGTGAGCCAGATATCTTTCAGGATTAATGACCTAAGGAATTTTGAGAGCTTGACTGTAATGAAATGTGCTCCAAAATGAAAAATAAGCTTCTTTGCGCTCCCTGCAAAACGGATCATTTAATGGAGGATCTCCAGCAGGTCTTGCAGTTGTCCAAACACACAATGGGCAGGTGGCACGGTGGCACAGCGCTAGAGTTGCTGCCTCACAGCACCAGGGTCCTGGGTTCGATCCCAACTACGGGTGCTGTCATAGAAACATGGAAACATTAAAAATAGGTGCAGGGGTAGGCCATTCGGCCCTTCGAGCCTGCACCGCCATTCAATATGATCATGGCTGATCATCCAACTCAGTATCCTGTACCTGCCTTCTCTCCATACCCCCTGATCCCTTTAGCCACAAGGGCCACATCTAACTCCCTCTTAAATATAGCCAATGAACTGTGGCCTCAACTACCTTCTGCGACAGAGAATTCCACAGATTCACCACTCTCTGTATGAAAAAAGTTTTCCTCATCTCGGTCCTAAAAGATTTCCCCCTTATCCTTAAACTGTGACCCCTTGTTCTGGACTTCCCCAACATCGGGAACAATCTTCCTGCATCTAGCCTGTCCAACCCCTTAAGAATTTTGTAAGTTTCTATAAGATCCCCCCTCAATCTTCTAAATTCTAGCGAGTACAAACCGAGTCTATCCAGTCTTTCTTCATATGAAAGTCCTGACATCCCAGGAATCAGTCTGGTGAACCTTCTCTCCTAATCGGCCACCATTCAGATAATAATCTACTTTCCTGTTTTTGCCACCAAAGTGGATAACCTCACATTTATCCACATTATACTGCATCTGCCATGCATTTGCCCACTCACCCAGCCTATCCAAGTCACCTTGCAGCCTCCTAGCATCCTCCTCACAGCTAACACTGCCCCCCAGCTTCGTGTCATCCGCAAATTTGGAGATGTTGCATTCAATTCCGTCGTCCAAATCATTAATATATATCGTAAATAGCTGGGGTCCCAGCACTGAGCCTTGCGGTACCCCACTAGTCACTGCCTGCCATTGTGAAAAGGACCCGTTCACTCCCACTCTTTGCTTCCTGTTTGCCAACCAATTCTCTATCGACATCAATACTGAACCCCCAATATCGTGTGCTTTAAGTTTGTATACTAACTGTCTGTACAGAGTTTGTTCGTTCTCCCCGTGACCTGCGTGGGTTTTCTCCGAGATCTTCGGTTTCCTCCCACCCTCCAAAGACGTGCAGGTTTGTAGGTCAATTGGCTCGGTGTAAATGTAAATTGTCCCCAGAGTGTTGGATAGTGTTGGTGTACGGAGTGATCGCTGGACGGCACGGACTTGGCAGGCCAAAGATTGCACGTCTGCGGAATGTGGGAAGAAACCAGAGCGCCTGGCGAAAACCCACGCAGGTCACGGGGAGAACGTACAAACTCCGTACAGACAGCACCCGTAGTCGGGATGGAACCCGGGTCTCTGGCGCTGTGAGGCAGCAACTCTACCGCTGCACCACCATGACTCATTTGATTGATAGTGAATACCAAGATGTGCTACTCATGTGATGACTGAGTTTCAGCAATGGCCGTGGATAGACAATAGACAATAGACAATAGACAATAGGTGCAGGAGTAGGCCATTCGGCCCTTCAAGCCAGCACCGCCATTCAATGTTATCATGGCTGATCATCCACAATCAGTACCACGTTCCTGCCTTCTCCCCATATCCCCTGACTCCACTATCTTTAAGAGCCCTATCTAGCTCTCTCTTGAAAGTATCCAGGGAACCGGCCTCCACCGCCATCTGAGGCAGAGAATTCCACAGACTCACAACTCTCTGTGAGAAAAAGTGTTTCCTCGTCTCCGTTCTAAATGGCTTACTCCTTATTCTTAAACTGTGGCCCCTGGTTCTGGACTCCCCCAACATCAGGAACATGTTTCCTGCCTCTAGCGTGTCCAAACCCTTAATAATCTTATATGTTTCAATAAGCTCCCCTCTCATCCTAAATTCTGCAATGGACCATTGTGGCCTCCACCTTCTACTCAGCGTCGGTGGAAAGCATCTTGTCCGGGAACATTACCATCTGGTTTGGGAATTGCTCTGCCCAGGACAAGAAGGCTCTGCAGAGAGTAGTGCGTTCGGCCGAACGCACTATGGGAACTTCACTCGCCCCCTGCAGGAACTATACAACAGGAGGTGCAACTCCAGAGCCAACAATATCATGGGAGACCCCTTCCACCCCTGCAACGGACTGTTCCAGCTGCTACGGTCAGGCAAACGCCTCCGTTGCCATGCGGTGAGAACGGAGAGGTTGAGAAGGAGTTTCTTCCCAGAGGCAATTCGGACTGTAAACGCCTATCTCACCAGGGACTAACTGTACTGAACGTTTTTCCTTCCATTATTTATTATGTAAAAGAATATGTGTGTTATGATTGTGTTTATAATTTGTTTGGTTGTTTTGTTGTTTGTCTTTAACACAAAAGTCCGCGAGCATTGCCACTTTCATTTCACTGCACATCTCGTATGTGTATGTGACAAATAAACTTGACTTGACTTGACTTGATCATTGTTATTTTTGCTTATCTTTCATTCATTTGTCCTGTACCTTTTATATCTCTCGTTTCCCTCTCCGCTGACTCTCAGTCTGAAGAAGGGTCTCGACCAGAAACGTCACCCATTCCTTCTCTCCAGAGATGCTGCCTGTCCTGCTGAGTTACTCCAGCACTCTGTGAAACGTCACCTATCCATGTTCTCCAGAGATGCTGCCTGTCCTGCTGAGTTACTCCAGCACTCTGTGAAACGTCACCCATTCCTTCTCTCCAGAGATACTGCCTGTCCCGCTGAGTTACTCCAGCATTTTTAGTCTATTAGTATAGTGTAGTTTAGAGATACAGCGCGGAAACAGGCCCTTCGGCCCACCGAGTCCGTCCCGACCAGCGATCCCCACACACTAACACTATCCTACACCCACTAGGGACAATTTACACTTACATCGAGCCAATTAACCTACAAACCTGCACGTCTTTGGAGTGTGGGAGGAAACCGAAGATCTCGGAGAAAACCCACGCAGGTCACGGGGAGAACGTGCAAACTCCGTGCAGACAGCACCCGTAGTCGGGATGGAACCCGGGTCTCGGGCATCGTGAGACAGCAACTCTACCGCTGCGCCACCGTGCCGCCCTATGATATGCAGTTACACAGCCTTGTCCTTTCAGAAGTGTACTTATCCCCAGCAGCTCAGGACGTTAAAGAGATTTTGCCTTTTTTTCCCCTGCCTGCATTCCCCTGAGAAAATTACTACTCGGCCAAACACGAAACACTGAGGATGGCCACATTAATATGTATTAAGCAGCATGAAAAAGTACTTAGTGGCTCCATGTAAAACATATGATTGGGTCCCTTTGATGTCCTGAAATGCAGCCGACTCACTAATGCTGAGAGGAGCTCGGCTCATCTTAATGAGAGAGACATCGAAATCTGTGGCTGGTCTCGGCGAATAGCTTAAAACCGGAACAAAAATAGCATCAGATGTTTAGTTCAGTTCAGCTAAGTTTAGTTTATTGTCACGTGTACTGAGGTGCAGTGAAAAGCTTTTGTTGCGTGCTAACCAGTCAGCGGAAAGACAATACATGATTACAATCGAGCCGTTTACAGTGTATACATACATGATAAGGGAATAACGTTTCAGTGCAAGGTAAAAATGCTGGAGAGACTCAGAGGGTGAGGCAGCATCTATGGAGCGAAAGGAATAGGTGACGTTTCGGGTCGAGACCCTTCTTTAGACTAGGGTCTTGAACCGAAACGTCACCTATTTCCTTCGCTCCATCGATGCTGACTCACTCTCTGAGTCTCTCCAGCATTTTTGTCTACCTTCGATTGTTGCCTCTGCTGTAACAGCAGCTTCAGTTCCTTCTTGAAGGTTTAGTGCAAGGTAAAGCCAGCAAAGTCCGATCAAGGATAGTCCGAGGGTCACCAATGAGGTGGATAGTAGTTCAGTACTGCTCTCTGGTTGTGGTGGGATGGTTCAGTTGCCTGATAACAGCCGGGAAGAAACTGTCCCTGAATCTGGAGGTGTGTGCGTTCGTTTTCACACTTCTGTACCTCTTGGCCGATGGGAGAGGAGAGAAGAGGGAGTGGCCAGGGTGAGACTGGTCCTTGATGATGCTGCTGGCCTTGCCGAGGCAGCGTGAGGTGGAGATGGAGTCAATGGAAGGGAGGGAGGTTGGTTTGTGTCAATGTCTTGTAACCGAACAAGATGTAACCGAATAAGAGATTTATGGCCAAGGAAATGGGTTCTTCCTCTTGCGTACGGTGTGCACAGCCTAAAGTTGTTAGACATCTTGTTCTATTTGATCTTACTTTAATTGTGCACGCCGGGTTGATTGCATTCGTTGGAACAGGGCGTACCCCGTGAAGGTTGCAATCTCCCACCCCAAAATGGGCTCTGATGCAAGCCAAGAGGCGGCACTCCTGAACAAGTTGCAGTAATGAACCTGGGGGACAGGCCAGCTGATTAAGCCACTCATTGTGCCCTTGTGTCTGGCACATTCTCATCTACCCGATCCAGCGTGAAATATCTTTGTACGATCATTATATCCATAATATTTACAACAGATGCAATAAGTTGGGCGGCATAGTGGTGCAGCGGTAGAGTTGCTGCCTCACAGCGCCAGAGACCCGGGTTCAATCCTGACTACGGGCGCTGTCTGTACGGAGTTTGTACGTTCTCCCCGTGAGAGAGGAATTCTTTCTTCCTTTCTCTCTTTCTTTCTCTCTTTCTCTCTTTCTCTCTTTCTCTCTCTTTCTCTCTCTCTCTCTCTCTCTCTTTCTCTCTCTCTCTCTCTCTCTCTCTCTCTCTCTCTCTCTCTCTCTTTTTTTTTCACAGAGAGTGGTGAATCTCTGGAACTCTCTGCCACAGAATGTAGTTGAGGCCAGTTCATTGGCTATATTTAAGAGGGAGTTAGATGTGGCCCTTGTGGCTAAAGGGATCAGAGGGTATGGAGAGAAGGCAGGTACAGGATACTGAGTTGGATGATCAGCCACGATCATATTGAATGGCGGTGCAGGCTCGAAGGGCCGAATGGCCTCTATTCCTGCACCTATTTTCTATGTTTCTATGTAAAACACTCTTGACTCTTCTTGACCTGCGTGGGTTTTCTCCGGGCGCTCCGGTTTCCTCCCACACTCCAAAGTCGTGCAGGTTTGTAGGTTAATTGGCTTTGGTGTATATGCAAATTGTCTATAGTGTGTGTTAGTGTGCGGGGATCGCTGGTCGGCACGGACACAGTGGGCCGAAGGGCCTGTTTCCGCACTGTATCTCTCAACTAACATCATAAGGTCCAGCCTGATGTTTGTCTTGTTTTTATAATTTAAATTTCATGATGTACAATTAACAAAGTGCATCATTTGATTTTGAATATAAATAACACATGCAAACATCTATGTGTGTCCGCAGATGGCTCCTATCCTCTCTGTTCAATTTAAACTTTCGTCACTGCATTGATATATCTCCTTGTGACTCTTAGACACAATTGCAATCGGTGCGGCACGGTGGCGCAGCGGTAGAGTTGCTGCCTCACAGCACCAGAGACCCGGGTTCAATCCTGACTACGGGTGCTGTCTGTACGGAGTTTGCACGTTCTCCCCGTGACCTGCGTGGGTTTTCTCCGGGTGCTCTGGTTAACTCCCACATTCCAAAGACGTGCAGGTTTTTACACCCCAGCGGTATGAACATTGACTTCTCCAATTTCAGGTAGTCCCTGCTTTCTCCCTCCTTCCCCTCCCCTTCCCAGCTCCCCCACAGCCCACTGTCTCCGCCTCTTCCTTTCTTCTTCCCCCTCCCCTCCCCCCCCCCAACATCAGTCAGATGAAGGTTCTCGACCCAAAACGTCGCCTATTCCTTCGCTCCATAGATGCTGCCTCACCCGCTGAGATTTTCCAGCATTTTTGTCTACCTTCGATTTTTTTCAGCATCTGGAGTTCTTTCTCAAATAAAAAGACATATGGGTTTGGAAGTTAATTGTCTTGGTGTAAATGTAATTTGTGTTAGTGTTAGTATGTGAGGATCGCTGGTCGGCACGGACTCGGTGGGCCGAAGGGCCTGTTTCCGTGCTGTATCGCCAAAGTCTAAGTTCCCTGAACAAGGTGTCATGCGTAGATAAGATGGTGTTGAAGTTGCAACGTTTTGTTGCTGTTGCACTAGGAGTTGGTGAGGCTGCACTTGGAGGTTAGTATTTACATAGAAACATAGAAATTAGGTGCAGGAGTAGGCCATTCGGCCCTTCGAGCCTGCACCGCCATTCAATATGATCATGACTGATCATCCAACTCAGTATCCCGTACCTGCCTTCTCTCCATACCCCCTGATCCCCTTAGCCACAAGGGCCACATCTAACTCCCTCTTAAATATAGCCAATGAACTGGCCTCGACTACCCTCTGTGGCAGAGAGTTCCAGAGATTCACCACTCTCTGTGTGAAAAAAGTTCTTCTCATCTCGGTTTTAAAGGATTTCCCCCTTATCCTTAAGCTGTGACCCCTTGTCCTGGACTTCCCTAACATCGGGAACAATCTTCCTGCATCTAGCTGTCCAACCCCTTAAGAATTTTGTAAGTTTGGTTTTTAGTTTTGGAATTTAGTTTTGGTCTCCTTAATTTAGGAAACATGCCATCAAATGTCAATGGAAAGAATGCGGAGAAGATTTACAATGATGTTGCCAGGACTCTGAGCCCAGCAAGCCACACCAACCAAAGTGCCCCATCTAATCTAATCCCACCTGCCCGATTGGACCGATATCCCTCTGAACTGTTCCTATCCATGAACCTGTCCAGGTGACTTTTAAATGCTGTTATATTACCAAATATATTTATCTTCCCACAGTTAAAAAAGGGGATTTAAAAATAATTTCTCAAACAAGTCTTTTTTTTTGTACTATTGCACTGTCCCCATTTTATACAGTCGACAAAACCCAAACAAATATCTCTGTCTGAAATATAAAAGTCATATTGACACTGGGACTATCCTTGATTGGACTTTGCTGGCTTTACATAGAAACATAGAAACATAGAAATTAGGTGCAGGAGTAGGCCATTCGGCCCTTCGAGCCTGCACCGCCATTTAATATGATCATGGCTGATCATCCAACTCAGTATCCCGTACCTGCCTTCTCTCCATACCCCCTGATCCCCTTAGCCACAAGGGCCACATCTAACTCCCTCTTAAATATAGCCAATGAACTGGCCTCAACTACCCTCTGTGGCAGAGAGTTCCAGAGATTCACCACTCTCTGCGTGAAAAAAGTTCTTCTCATCTCGGTTTTAAAGGATTTCCCCTTTATCCTTAAGCTGTGACCCCTTGTCCTGGACTTCCCTAACATCGGGAACAATCTTCCTGCATCTAGCCTGTCCAAGCCCTTAAGAATTTTGTAAGTTTCTATCAGATCCCCTCTCAATCTTCTAAATTCTAGAGAGTATAAACCAAGTCTATCCAGTCTTACCTTGCACTAAACGTTATTCCCTTCGATCTTGACTACGGGTGCTGTCTGTATGGAGTTTGCACGTTCTCCCCGTGACCTGCGTGGGTTTTCTTCACAAAGACGTGCAGGTTTGTAGGTTAATTGGCTTTGGTGTAAATGTAAATTGTCCCCTAGTGTGTGTGTGTAGGATAGTGTTAATGTGCGGGGATCGCTGGTCAGCATGGACCTGGTGGGCCGAAGGGCCTGTCACCGTACTGTATCTCTAAACTAAACTGAACTAAAATAAACTAGACTAAAGCACTGATTTAAACCAAAAGGCAACAGTCAATAGGTGCAGGAGTAGAGGCCATTCGGCCCTAGGAGCCAGCACCGCCATTCAATGTGATCGTGGCTGATCATCCACAATCAGTACCCCGTTCCTGCCTTCTCCCCATATCCCCTGACTCCGCTATCATTAAGAGCCTATCTAGCTCTCTCTTGAAAGTGTCCAGAGAACCGGCCTCCACCGCCCTCTGAGCCAGAGAATTCCACAGACTCACAACTCTCTGTGAGAAAAAGTGTTTCCTCGTCTCCCTTCTAAATGGCTTACTCCTTAAAACTGTGTGGCCCCTGGTGCTGGACTCCCCCAACATCGGGAACATGTTTCCTGCCTCTAGCATGTCCAAACCCTTAATAATTTATATCTTTCAATAAGATACCCACTCATCCTTCTAAACTCAAGAGTGTACAAGCCCAGCAGCTCCATTCTCTCAGCATATGACAGTCCCGCCATCCCGGGAATTAACCTTGTAAACCTACGCTGCACTCCCTCAATAGCAAGAATGTCCTTCCTCAAATTAGGGGACCAAAACTGCACACAATACTCCAGGTGTGGTCTCACTAGGGCCCTGTACAACTGCAGAAGGACCTCTTTGCTCCTGTACTCAACTGTTCTTTGCATTATTAAATGAGAGGATTTGACCCACTACTACTTTGGTGTGGAAAGGGCAGTATTATGGTGGGATCTGAAGAAGAGTCTCGACCCGAAACGTCACCCGTTCCTTCTCTCCAGAGATGCTGCCTGTCCCGCTGAGTTACTCCAGCATTTTGTGTGTCTGTCTTCAGTATAAATATCTCTCCCATACTTCATGCAAGCTGTGAGTTCTGCGCCTGTTTGCCTCTTCCATTAAAGGTGCAGTATATCAAAAGCATGTGGAAATCTAATCAATATTATTACCAGCGGCAACTATTTAAAAGCTTCATATTATTTCTATTTTACATTCTTTATTTATGGACCATGATCCGGAACCCCATCATTTTGCTTTTTGCTGAGTGGAAGAAATCAGATAACGCAGAGATCGTGGCTTTGGAAGCTTTAGCTTTAGGTTCAGAATTGAGTTTTACAGATGCAGCGTGGAAACAGGTCCCATCGGCCCAACAAGTCCACTCCGAACAGCAATCATCCGTTCATTTTATAACAAGAGGAGTTGAGTACAGGACCAAGGAGCTCCTTCTGCAGTTGTACAGAGGCCTAGTGAGACCACACCTGGAGTATTGTGTGCAGTTTTGGTCCCCTAATTTGAGGAAGGACATTCTTGCTATTGAGGGAGCCCAGCGTAGGTTAATTCCCGGGATGGCGGGACTGTCATATGCTGAGAGAATGTGGAGCGGCTGTGGGCTGGTACACTCTGTGGAGTTTAGAAGGATGAGAGGATATCCTTATTGAAACATATAAGATTATTAAGGGCTTGGACACGCTAGAGGCAGGAAACATGTTCCCGATGTTGGGGGAGTCCAGAACCAGGGGCCACACAGTTGAAGAATAAGGGGTCGGCCATTTAGAACGGAGACGAGGAAACACTTTTTCACACAGGGAGTGGTGAGTCTGTGGAATTCTCTGCCTCAGAGGGCGGTTCTCTGGATACTTTCAAGGGAGAGTTAGATAGGGCTCTTAAAGATAGTGGAGTCAGGGGATATGGGGAGAAGGCAGGAACGAGGTACTGATTGGGGATGATCAGCCATGATCACATTGAATGGTGGTGCTGGCTCGTAGGGCCGAATGGCCTCCTCCTGCACCTGTTGTCTATTGTCCATTTACAGTGGGTTGATAACATACGGTCATAAGGTCATACAGGATAGGAGCAGAATTAGGCCATTCAGCCCATCAGTCTACTCTGCCATTCAATCATGGCTGATCTATCTCTCCCTCCTAACCCCATTCTCCTGCCTTCTCCCCATAACCCCCGACAACTGTACTAATCAAGAATCTATCTATCTCTGCCTTAAATATCCACTGACGGCCTCCACAGCCTTCAGTGGCAAATAATTCCACAGATTCACAACCCTCTGACTAAAGACATTTCTCCTCATCTCCTTCCTGAACGAACGTCCTCTAATTAGAAACATAGAAATTAGGTGCAGGAGTAGGCCATTCGGCCCTTCGAGCCTGCACCGCCATTCAATATGATCATGGCTGATCATCCAACTCAGTATCCCGTACCTGCCTTCTCTCCATACCCCTGATCCCCTTAGCCACAAGGGCCACATCTAACTCCCTCTTAAATATAGCAATTCTCAGTGTCTAGTGCAAGGTAAAGCCAGCAAAGTCCGGTCAAGGATAGTCCGAGGTGGATAGCAGGTGAGCTTTGCTCCAGTATTTTGTGTCTGTCTTCAGTGTAAAGCATTGTCTGCAGTTCTTTGTTTCCGCTGTTTTGCCACAGAGAATGTACAGTAGCCACTGCTGTTATTGCCACTGATAGCTGCTCCTGCTGGGTTAGACTGCAGAGTAATCAAACATTTGTGTAAAGGGCCTGTCTCACTGTACGAGGGAATTCAAGATCTCTCCCATGGTAAGTATGTAGAATGAACGTAGCGGGGACGCCTCTTAGCGGCTCGTAATGCTAACGGCAGGTACTCGGGAAACGCGGTAAGTTCGGGAAGACTCGTGAAGATTTTTTAACACGTTGGAAAATGTCCACGAGAGCCCCAAGTACCTACGAGTGGCCATTCCCGTAAATCTCCGAGTTCGAATCAGGGCAAACTCGGGAATTAGCTCGTACAGTGGGACAGGCCCATAAGAAATAACACAAAATGCTGGAGTAACTCAGCGAGACAGGCAGCATGTCTGGAGAGAAGGAATGGGCGACGTTTCAGGTCGAGACCTTTCTTCAGACTCTCTCTCTGTCGAGTGTTCAGTACACTGCGAAATCTTCTCAAGGTGTGTCCACTTTGAAGAGGTTTTCCTCCTCTATCCGACAAGGGCTCAGCAACATCCTCTCTCAAACCTTCGCCCCTGAGTATTCAAACATGGTCTACAGAGAGAGATTTCCTCCACAGGAACGAACTGCAGATGCTGGTTTAAATCGAAGATAGACACAAAATGCTGGCGTAACTTGGCAGGACAGGCAGCATCTCTAGAGAAGGGTCCAGAGCAGGAAACATGTTCCCGATGTTGGGGGAGTCCAGAACCAGGGGCCACACAGTTTAAGAATAAGGGATTAGCCATTTAGATCAGAGACGAGGAAACACTTTTTCTCACAGAGAGTGGTGAGTCTGTGGAATTCTCTGCCTCAGAGGGCGGTGGAGGCCGGTTTCTCTGGATACTTTCAAGGGAGAGTTAGATAGGGCTCTTAAAGATCAGAGACGAGGAAACACTTTTTCTCACAGAGAGTTGTGAGTCTGTGGGATTCTCTGGATACTTTCAAGAGAGAGCTAGATAGGGCTCTTAAAAATAGCGGAGTCAGGGGATATGGGGAGAAGGCAGGAACGGGGGTACTGATTGGGGATGATCAGCCATGATCACATTGAATGGCGGTGCTGGCTGGAAGGGCCGAATGGCCTCTACTCCTGCACCTATTGTCTATTGTCTATTGACCCGAAACATCACCCATTCCTTCTCTCCAATGATGCTGGATGTCCCGCTGAGTTACTCCAGCTTTTTGTGTCGACCTTCGAGAGACCTGCTCCAGCGGATCACAACATTTGCCCTTACAGCAACAATGACTGTATGTCATGTTGTCACTTGCGGGCGGAGCACCAAGGCAAATTCCTTGTATGTGAATACTTGGCCAGTAAATTTATTCATTCATTCATTCATTCATTCATTATAGGGACGGACTCGCCAAGGGCCATTAGTTGCAAATCAATCCGCTATTAAATTAATGTTTCCTTTTGAGCGTGTTGCTTTTAATCCTTCTCCACAACATGTCTTGTGTCACCCTATTTAATTTCTGTTGCTGTTTGACAGATGTACTTGTCCTATTGAGTGTATGTGTCTTCAGAGTCAGAATGATTTTTGTTCATTGAAAGGGCGCCACGGTGGGGCAGCGGTAGAGTCGCTGCCTCACACCGGGTTCCATCTTAACTACGGGCGCTGTCTCTACGGAGTTTGCAAGCTCTCCCCGTGACCTGCGTGGGTTTTCTCTGGGTGCTCCGGTTTCCTCCCACATTCTAAAGACCTGCGGGTGTGTAGGTTAATTGGAATGGTATCATTGTAAATTGTCCCCAGTGTGTGTGTGTAGGATAGTGTTAGTGTGCGGGGATCGCTGGTCGGCACGGACTCGGTGGGCCGAATGGCCTGTTTCCGCGCTGTATCTCTAAACTAAACTAAACTAGTGTTAGCGTACGGGGTGATTGCTGAAATATCTTTGACTGAATCCTTGAATTTGAAAAAAAAATACTACAAAATACATGTGGAGATAGATCACTACCATTCTGGTCTAATCGGTTGCTTAAAATATCACAGTGTGTGTTCAGTTCCAGTTATTCTGTAAACTGCGCCTCTGAATGAATAATTGCACTGGCTACAACACAAGGATTTGTAAATGAGTTATTTTTATCCGTGGCTGATTGAATTTCTAATCCGGACGTAGCACTGAGCCAAAGCGAGAGGTATTCCATAAATTCGTGCAGTATTGGTCCCGGTTTCACAGGCCCTTCGGCCCACCGAGTCCGTGCCGGCCAGCGATCCCCGCACACTAACACTATCCCACACACACACACACCGGGGACAATTTACAATTTTACCGAAGCCAATTGACCTGCAAACCGGAGCACCCGGAGAAAACCCACGCAGCCACGGGGAGAATGTGCAAACTCCGTAGAGACAGCGCCCGTAGTCAGGTTTCCGCGCTGTTTCTCTAACGTCTACGGAGAAAAACAGAGAGTGGTGAATCTGTGGAATTCTCTCCCACAGAAGGTAGTTGAGGCCACACAGTTCATTGGCTATATTTAAGAGGGAGTTAGATGTGGCCCTTGTGGCTAAAGGGATCAGGGGGTATGGAGAGAAGGCAGGTACGGGATACTGAGTTGGATGATCAGCCATGATCATATTGAATGGCGGTGCAGGCTCGAAGGGCCGAACGGCCTACTCCTGCACCTATTGTCTATGTTTCTATGTTTAGAATGTCAACAAAATAGAGAGAGTACAGAGGAGATTTACTAGAATGTTGCCTGGGTTTCAACAACTAAGTTACAGAGAAAGGTTGAATAAGTTAGGTCTTTATTCTCTGGAGCGCAGAAGGTTAAGGGGGGACCTGATAGAGGTCTTTAAAATGATGAGAGGGATAGACAGAGTTGATGTGGACCAGCTTTTCCCTTTTGAGAATAGGGAAGATTCAAACAAGAGGACATGACTTCAGAATTAAGGGACAGAAGTTTAGGGGTAACATGAGGGGGAACTTCTTTACTCAGAGAGTGGTAGCGGTGTGGAATGAGCTTCCAGTGGAAGTGGTGGAGGCAGGTTCGTTGGTATCATTTAAAAATAAATTGGATAGGCATATGGATGAGAAGGGAATGGAGGGTTATGGTATGAGTGCAGGCAGGTGGGACTAAGGGGAAAAAAAATTTGTTCGGCACGGACTTGTAGGGCCGAGATGGCCTGTTTCCGTGCTGTAATTGTTATATGGTTATATTATATGGTTTACAGCAGCCTGTGGGTTTAAACACCAGGCTTGTGTAGACGTTGACATTTTGGAATCAAAACTACACGTCAGGATGGAACCCGGGTCTCAGGCGCTGTGAGGCAGCAGCTCCACCCGCTGCTGACCCATAATCCACGTATGGGCGATTGCCAGCTGCAATCTGCAGGCTCTGCCAATATGCAGTGGGTCAGGCAGCATCTGTGGAGGTAGAAGACATCCTTGGGTAGAACAGGCAGATTCTAGACGACAGCTCATTGTTCACTTCCAGGAATGCAAAGTTGATGATAGACAATAGACAATAGGTGCAGGAGTAGGCCATTACTCAAGAGAAGGCCCCTCGAGCCAGCACCGCCATTCAATGTGATCATGGCTGATCATCCACAATCAGTACCCCATTCCTGCCTTCTCCCCATATCCCCTGACTCCGCTATCTTTAAGAGCCCTATCTAGCTCTCTCTTGAAAGCATCAGAGAACTGGCCTCCACCGCCCTCTGAGGCAGAGAATTCCACAGACTCACAACTCTCTGTGTGAAAAGGAGTTTCCTCATCTCCGTTCTAAATGGCTTACCCCTTATTCTTAAACTGTGGCCCCTGGTTCTGGACTCCCCCAATATCGGGAACATGTTTCCTGCCTCTAGCATGTCCAAACCCTTAATAATCTTATATGTTTCAATAAGATCCCCTCTCATCCTTCTAAACTCCAGAGTGTACAAGCCCAGCCGCTCCATTCTCTCAGCATACGATAAATGAACCTATCAATGTTATGCCCTGTTTAAAACCCGGTTATGATTTTCAAGAGCAGCATTAATAAATGGACCTTTGTCTTAGATTTGGGCGGCACGGTGGCGCAGCGGTAGAGTTGCTGCCTCACAGCGCCAGAGACCCGGTTTCGATCCCGACTATGGGTGCTGTCTGTGTGGAGTTTGCACGTTCTCCCCGTGACCTGCGTGGGTTTTCTCCGGGTGCTCCGGTTTCCTCCCACACTCCAAAGATGAACGGGGTTTGTGGGTTAATTGGCTTTGGTGTAATTCTAAATTGTCCCTAGTGTGTGTAGGATAGAGTTATGCCCCATGTCCCACTTAGGAAACCTGAACGGAAACCTCTGGAGCCTTTGCGCCCCACCCAAGGTTTCCGTGCGGTTCCCGGAGGTTGCAGGTGGTTGCCGGAGGTTGCAGGTAGTGGAAGCAGGTAGGGAGACTGACAAAAACCTCCGGGAACCGCACGGAAACCTTTGGGTGGGGCGCAAAGTCTCCAGAGATTTCCATTCAGGTTTCCTAAGTGGGACGGGGGCATGAGTGTGCGGGGATCGCTGGTCGGCACGGGCTATGTGGGCCGAAGGGCCTGTTTCTGCGCTGTATCTCCAAACTGAACTAAAAGTTGGCCTTAAGTGCCAGAAACCGCATGGTTCCTGACAAATATTGGCTTGTGTGCTATGTTCCTTCACAAATGATTGCAACTAATTTAGCCAGGACGTTGCATATTTATACTGACTCAGAGTGCGTTAGTCAAACTAAATCCAGCTGTGCTGGGAAGCAACACCACCACAGTTCCGTCCAGCAGTTCGGAAATGGAATTAGTATTAACCTAACATTGGCCAGCGAGCGGCAAGTAGAAAAGACAGGGAAATTAATTGTATATTTCCAAAGGAAAAAATCTTCCACGAGTTTTTTCCCCTCCCAAGCCAACAGCTGCATACAGCATGAAGCATCTCGATATAACCATATAACCATATAACAATTACAGCACGGAAACAGGCCATCTCGACCCTTCTAGTCCGTGCCGAACACGTATTCTCCCCTAGTCCCATCTACCTGCGCTCAGACCATAACCCTCCATTCCCTTCCCATCCATATAACTATCCAATTTATTTTTAAATGATAAAAACGAACCTGCCTCCACCACCTTCACTGGAAGCTCATTCCACACAGCCACCACTCTCTGAGTAAAGAAGTTACCCCTAAACTTCAGTCCCTTAATTCTCAAGTCATATCCCCTTGTTTGAATCTTCCCTACTCTCAGTGGGAAAAGCTTTTCCACGTCAACTCTGTCTATCCCTCTCATCATTTTAAAAACCTCTATCAAGTCCCCTTTTAACCTTCTGCACTCCAAAGAATAAAGCCCTAACTTGTTCAACCTATCTCTGTAACTTAAAACCCAGGCAACATTCTAGTAAATCTCCTCTGTACTCTCTCTATTTTGTCGATAATGCTGCAAATCCTGACTTTCCAAACTATTTTAACTAGGGAGAAGGCAGGAGAATGGGATTGAGAGGGAGAGATAGAAGCCATGATTGAATGGCGGAGTGGACTTGATGGGCCGAATGGCCTAATTCTGCTTCTACAACATATACTAACATATGAATATATAACGTATTCTAGTCATTGTTTTTAACGGAAATGTCACTTTGAAGTAAATGTTCACACTGTGATTGAGTATTGTTTGTGGAATGATACAGTGTTTGGAGCAGGCCCTTCGGCCCAACTGGCCCCTGCTACCTTACATGTCCCATCTTTTAGAACCGAGATGAGAAAAACATTTTTCACACACCGGCAGGTACATGGATAGGTTAGGTTTAGAGGGATATGGGCCAAATGCAGACAGGTGAGACTAGTATAGAAACATAGAAACATAGACAATAGGTGCAGGATTAGAGGCCATTCGGCCCTTCGAGCCTGCACCGCCATTCAATATGATCATGGCTGATCATCCAACTCAGTATCCCGTACCTGCCTTCTCTCCATACCCCCTGATCCCCTTGGCCACAAGGGCCACATCTAACTCCCTCTTAAATATAGCCAATGAACTGGCCTCGACTACCCTCTGCGGCAGAGAGTTCCAGAGATTCACCACTCTCTGTGTGAAAAAAGTTCTTCTCATCTTGGTTTTAAAGGATTTCCCCCTGATCCTTAAGCTGTGACCCCTTGTCCTGGACTTCCCCAACATCGGGAACAATCTTCCTGCATCTAGCCTGTCCAACCCCTTAAGAATTTTGTAAGTTTCTATAAGATTCCCTCTCAATCTCCTAAATTCTAGAGAGTATTAACCAAGTCCATCCAGTCTTTCTTCATAAGACAGTCCTGACATCCCAGGAATCAGTCTGGTGAACCTTCTCTGTACTCCCTCTATGGCAATAATGTCCTTCCTCAGATTTGGAGACCTAAACTGTACGCAATACTCCAGGTGTGGTCTCAGCAAGTCGCCTGGTTCTTGACTCCCCTGCTCTGGGTAGAGGTCTGTCTAGTCACCTTGTGTGTTCCCCTCATGGTTTTACACCCCCCCATAAGATCATCACTCAGCCAAATTTATTTTTATGTTTCATGTGTCACTGAATGTCATGTTGTCACTTGCGGGCGGAGCACCAAGGCAAATTCCTTGTATGTGAATACTTGGCCAATAAACTTATTCATAAACTCAGACAAGCTTATTATTGTCACGTGTACCGAGGTACAGCGAAAAGCTTTTTGTTGCGTGCTCTACAGTCAGCAGAAAGACAACACATGATTACACTCCCAGCTTACTGATCCAGGATAACATAGAAACATAGAAAATAGATGCAGGAGTAGGCCATTCGGCCCTTCGATAAAGGGAATAACACTGATTGCAACCAAAGAAGAAACTTGTGCTCCAAGGAATAAAGTCCCAGCCTGCCCAACATCGCCCTATCGTGCAGCCCCTCTAGTCCTGGCAACATCCTCGTCTGAAGAAGGCTCTCGACCTGAAACGTCTCTCCAGAAATGCTGCCTGTCCCGCTGAGTTACGCCAGCATTTTGTGTGTAACACTTTCAGTGTAAACCAGCATCTGCAGTCCCTTCCTTCCAAATTACCCCAGCAATTCGTACATCTACGCAGTCTGGAATCCCCAAGCATGCAGCGACAGTCACTTCTAAATTATCTTCAGGCAATTTGCATTGAAGGCTCGTGAATTAACAATTTGCATTGAGGGTATCAGTATGTGAAAACGTAATTAAAGTATTAGATTTGGTTTGCACGATCACACGAGGAGAATCCCGTGCCAGGTATTTTTATATCCCACAGGATTCACCTTAGTGCTAACATTAATCCTTCTTTTTAAATATTTGTACTTCTATATGAACGCAACATTTAATGTTGCATTAGTGGGCGCATTAGTTGCATAAACTCTGTCCAAGCATGCCTTGCGACAGATTGATGCCAGCTGGAACACGATGTTTCAAGAGACAAGAGTCCAAGTCAAGTCAAGTCAAGTGAGTTTATTGTCATGTGGCCCAGATAGGACATTGAAATTCTTGCTTTGCTTCAGCACAACAGAACATAGTAGGCTTAAATAAATACAGAACAGATCAGTTCAATAAGCAGATAAAGAGCAATAGGCTGTTACAGTTCAGAGTCTGTTTGTTGGTGAGTTTCATAGCCTGATGGCTGTGGGGTAGAAGCTGTTCCTGAACCTGGGCGTTACAGTTTTCAGGCTCCTGTAACTTCTTCCCGATGGAAGTGGTGAATGAAGTAATGCCCCCGTCCCACTTAGGAAGCCTGAACGGAAACCTCTGGAGACTTTGCGCCCCACCCAAGGTTTCCGTGCGGTTCCCGGAGGATGCAGGTGGTTGCCGGAGCAGATAGTGAGACTGACAAAAACCTCAGGGAACCTCCGGCAACCGCACGGAAACCTTGGGTGGGGCACAAAGTCTCCAGAGGTTTCCGTTCAGGTTTCCTAAGTGGGACAGGGGCATTACTCAGCGGGTCAGGCAGCATCTGTGGAGAACATGGATAGGTGACGTTTCACAGAGTGCTGGAGTAACTCAGCGGGTCAGGCAGCATCTATGGAGCTAAGGAAATAGGCAACGTTTCGGGCCGAAACCCTTCCGGGTTTCGGCCCAAAACGTTGCCTATTTCCAGAAGGATTTCGGCTCGAAACGTTGCCTATTTCCTTCGCTCCATAGATGCTGCTGCACCATAACTGAGTGGGTCAGGCAGCATCTGTGGAGAACATGGATAGGGGACGTTTCACAGAGTGCTGGAGTAACTCAGCGGGTCAGGCAGCATCTGTGGAGAACATGGATAGGTGACGTTTCACAGAGTGCTGGAGTAACTCAGTTGTTATTTTATGACTAAACTAAACTAAACACCACATATCACATCAATGGAAGAAAATGGCTTGGTTATTTTGTTTATCTAATGTTGGTTTTGAAAGGTATTTACCCTTTCTATGCAAAATAGAACAGCACGGTGGCGCAGCGGTAGAGTTGCTGCCTCACAGCGCCAGAGACCCGGGTTCGATCCCGACTACGGGTGCTCTCTGTACGGAGTTTGTACGTTCTCCCCGTGACCTGCGTGGGTTTTCTCTGAGATTCCTCCCACATTCCAAAGACGTGCAGGTTTGTAGGTTAACTGGCTTGGTATAAATGTAAATTATACATGTGTGTGTGTGTAGGATAGTGTTAATGTGTGGGGATCACTGGTCAGTGCTGACTCGGTGGGCCGAAGGGCCTGTTTCCATGCTGTATCTCTAAACTAAACTAAACTAAAATTAACACTACACTAGGGACAATCTACATTTACACCAAGCCATTTAACCTATAAACCTTATGTGTTTAAGAAGGAACTGCAGATGCTGGAAAATCGAAGGTAGACAAAATTGCTGGAGAAACTCAGCGGGTGCAGCAGCATCTATGGAGCGAAGGAAATAGGCAACGTTTCGGGCCGAAACCCTTCTTCAACCTATAAACCTGCACGTCTTTGGTGTGTAGGAGGAAACCGGAGCACCCGGAGGAAACCCCACGCAGGTCACGGGGAGAACGTGCAAACTCCGTACAGACAGCACCTGTAGTCAGGACAGAACCCGGGTCTCTGGCGCTGCAAGTGCTGTAAGGCAGCCACTCCGCTGCTCCTCCTTGCCGTCTATTGGTGTTGGGAGTTTAAACAGAATATGAAAATCGCAGCTTGGTTTAACCTAGTAAAAGGTTATAAAAAGACAGGCCCTTAATCATTCATAGATGCAACACAAATATAAAACTTGAAATCCTGTCCGTTTGAATGGGGAAGTTACAGTGCATTCAGGAACTATTCGGAACCCTTCACTTTTTCCACATTTTGTTACGTTTCAGCCTTATTTTAAAATGGATTACATTATTTTTTTTAAATCATCAATCTACACACAATACCCCAGAATGAAGAAGTGAAAACAGGTGTTTGGAAATGTTTGCAAAGTAATTAAAAATACATAACTGAAATATCACATTGACATAAATATTCAGACCCTTTGCTACGACACTCAAAATTGAGCTCAGGTTCATCCTGTTCCCATTGATTGTCCTTGAGATGTTTCTACAACTTGATTGGAGTCCACCAGTGGTAAATTAAATTGATTGGACATGATTTGGAAAGGCACACACCAGTCTATATAAGGTCCCACAGTTGACAGTGCATGTCAGAGCAAAAACCAAGCCATGAAGACGAAGGAATTGTCCGTTGACCTCTGAGACAGGATTGTGTCGAGACACAGATCTGGGGCAGGGTATAAAACAAGTTCTGCAGCAATGCAGGTCTTGAAGAGCACAGTGGCCTCCGTCATTCTTAAATGGAAGAACTTTGGAACCACCAGGACTCTTCATAGAGCTGGCCGCCCGGCCAAACTGAGCAATCGGGGGAGAAGGGCCTTGGTCAGGGAGGTGACCAAGAACCTGATGGTCACTCTGACAGAGCTCCAGAGTTCCTCTGTGGAGATGGGAGAACCTTCCAGAAAGACAACTATATCTGCAGCACTCCACCAATCAGGCCTTTATGGTAGATTGGCCAGATGGAAGCCACTCCTCAGTAAAAGGCACATGACAGCCCGCTTGGAGTTTGCCAAAAGGCAACTAAACAAGATTCTCTGGTCTGGTGAAACCAAGATTGAACTCTTTGGCCTGAATGCCAAGCGTCACGTCTGGAGGAAACCAGGCACAGCTCATCACCTGGCCAATACCATTGTGAATGGTATGTTAGCATTCATAGCAAAAGGATTTGAGTATAGGAGCAGGGAGGTTCTACTGCAGCTGTACAGGGTCTTGGTGAGACCACACCTGGAGTATTGCGTAGAGTTTTGGTCTCCAAATCTGAGGAAAGGCATTCTTGCCATAGAGGGAGTACAGAGAAGGTTCCCCAGACTGATTCCTGGGATGTCAGGACTTTCATATGAAGAAAGACTGGATAGACTCGGCTTGTACTCGCTAGAATTTAGAAGATTGAGGGGGAATCTTACAAAATTCTTAAGGGGTTGGACAGGCTAGATGCAGGAAGATTGTTTCTGATGTTGGGGAAGTCCAGGACAAGGGGTCACAGTTTAAGGATAAGGGGGAAATCTTTTGGGATCGAGATGAGAAAAACATTTTTCATACAGAGAGTGGTGAATCTCTAGAATTCTCTGCCACAGAAGGTAGTTGAGGCCACAGTTCATTGTCTATATTTAAGAGGGAGTTAGATGTGGCCCTTGTGGCTAAAGGGATCAGAGGTATGGAGAGAAGGCAGGTACAGGATACTGAGTTGGATGATCAGTCATGATCGTATTGAATGGCAGTGCAGGCTCGAAGTGCCGAATGGCCTACTCCTGCACCTATTTTCTATGTTTCTATACCTACGGTGAAGCATGGTGGTGGCAGCATCATGCTGTGGGGATGTGTTTCAGCGGCAGGAACTGGGAGACTAGTCAGGATCGAGGGAAAGATGAACGGAACAAAGTGCAGAGAGATCCTTGATGAAAACCTGCTCCAGAGCGTTCTGGACCTCAGACTGGGGCGGAGGTTCACCTTCCACCAGGACAACGACCCTGAGCACACAGCCAAAACATCACAAGAGTGGCTTTGTGACAAGTCTGTGAATGTCCTTGAGTGGCCCAGCCTGAGCCCGGACTTGAACCCGATCGAACATCTCTGGAGGGACCTGAAGATAGCTGTGCATCAACACTCCCCATCCAACCTGACAGAACTTGAGAGGATCTGCAGAGAAGAATGGGAGAAATGACCCAAATACAGGTGTGCCAAGCTTGTAGCGTCATACCCAAGAAGACTTGAGGCTGTAATCGCTGCCAAAGGTGCCTCAACAAACTACTGAGTAGAGAGAGTACAGAGGAGATTTACTAGAATGTTGCCTGGGTTTTCAACAACTAAGTTACAGAGATAGGTTGAATAAGTTAGGGCTTTATTCTCTAGAGCGCAGAAGGTTAAGGGGGGACTTGATAGAGGTCTTTAAAATGATGAGAGGGATAGATAGAGTTGATGTGGACAAGCTTTTCTCTTTGAGAATAGGGAAGATTCAAACAAGAGGACATGACTTCAGAATTAAGGGACAGAAGTTTAGGGGTAACATGAGGGGGAACTTCTTTACTCCGAGAGTGGTAGCGGTGTGGAATGAGCTTCCAGTGGAAGTGGTGGAGGCAGGCTCGTTGGTATCATTTAAAAATAAATTGGATAGGCATATGGATGAGAAGGGAATGGAGGGTTATGGTATGAGTGCAGGCAGGTGGGACTAAGGGGAAAAAAAGTTGTTCGGCACGGACTTGTAGGGTCGAGATGGCCTGTTTCCGTGCTGTAATTGTTATATGGTTATATGGTTATATGGTAAAGCGTCTGAATACTTATGTAAATGTGATATTTCAGTTATTTCTTTTTAATTACTTTGCAAGAATGTTTAAACTCCTGTTTTCACTTTTTTATTCTGGGGTATTGTGTGTAGATTGATGATAAAATAAAAATAATTTAATCCATTTTAGAATAAGATTGTAATGTAACAAAATGTGGAAAAAGTGAAGTGGTCTGAATACTTTCTGAATGCGCTGTATATAAAAATAACAAGAGCGCTAAATAATTCAATCACATTTCTTACTGTTACTTAATGTGTTTTCCCAGGAAAATTGCTCTTAATGGAACTGGATTGGTTTAATGATACATAGATATCTGCGCATCATCAACATACATAATTCATTGAGGGGAAAATGAATGTGAATTTCAAGATTACCATACTAAATGTCAGAAGTACATGATAACAGAGAGGTTGGTGGTGGTAGTGAAAAGTTGCCTTAAACTTTTAAACTCGAGTGTTATAAACCACTAGCTAGTCCAACAAAGCTTTCTGGAAACGATAGTTTAGTTTTTGAGGTACAGCGCAGAGACAGGCCCTTATGCCCCTGTCCCACTTGGGAAACCTGAACGGAAACCTCTGGAGACTTTGCGCCCCAACCAAGGTTTCCGTGCGGTTCCCGGAGGTTTTTGTCAGTCTCCCTACCTGCTTCCACTACCTGCTTCCACTACCTGCAACCTCCTGCAACCTCCGGGAAACGCACGGAAACCTTGGGTGGGGCGCAAAGTCTCCAGAGGTTTCCGTTCAGGTTTCCTAAGTGGGACAGGGGCAATAGAGCTCTAACTAGCTCTCTCTTGAAAGTATCCAGAGAACCAGCCTCCACCGCCCCCTGAGGCAGCGAATTCCACAGACTCACAACTTTGCGATCCCTGAACACTAACACAGTCACACACACACACACACACACACACACACACACACACACACACACACACACACACACACACACACACACACACACACACACAGTAGGGACAAGTTACACTTACACCAAGCCAATTAACCCTCAAACTTATACGTCTTTAGAGTGTGGGAGGAAACATAGAAACATAGACAATAGGTGCAGGAGTAGGCCATTCGGCCCTTCGAGCCTGCACCGCCATTCAATATGATCATGGCTGATCATCCAACTCAGTATCCCGTACCTGCCTTCTCTCCATACCCCTGATCCCTTTAGCCACAAGGACCACATCTAACTCCCTCTTAAATATAGCCAATGAACTGTGGCCTCAACTACCTTCTGTGGCAGAGAGTTCCAAAGATTCACCACTCTCTGTGTGAAAAATGTTTTTCTCAACTCGGCCCTAAAGGATTTCCCCCTTATCCTTAAACTGTGACCCCCTGTCCTGAACTTCCCCAACATCGGGAACAATCTTCCTGCATCTAGCCTGTCCAACCCCTTAAGAATTTTGTAAGTTTCTATAAGATCCCCCCCCCCTAAAGATCTCGGAGAAACTGAAGATCTCGGCGAAAACCCACGCAGGTCACGGGGAGAACGTGCAAACTCCGTACAGACAGCGCCCACAGTCAGGATGGAACCCGGGTCTCTGGCGCTGTGAGGCAGCAACTCTACCGCTGCGCCACCATGATTGCCTTGTGTGGGGGAATCTCTTTGTTTCCTGTGTGTGTGTTTAACATTTATTCACGGTAGTCCTTGTAACAAAATTCCCAGCAGTCTGCTAAGCTGTTTTCTCTGCAGCTTCAGAGATTAAGGGGTGACTATGAACTGTCTAACCTCAGCTATGTACTGTAAGCTGTCTTTGATCGGAATAACTAACGGCTTCAAGTCTTCCTTGCACGAGCATTGCAGTGATTATTTTATTGATTTAAAAGAAAAAATAATATATTATTTATGTGTATAGTGTTTACAGACATGTTAGGCTGCAAGAATTGAAGTAAGCAAGATAGTCTGATGAAGGGTCTCGACCGAAACGTCACCCATTCCTTCTCTCCTGAGATGCCGCCTGTCCCGCTGAGTTACTCCAGCATTTTGTGTCCATCTAAGAATTGCATTGTTGCATTGGTAGTACATATGACAATGAAACACTCCCACATCACCTTCTTCTGATCGAGTCCACATCACTAGACAATAGGTGCAGGAGTAGGCCATTCGGCCCTTCGAGCCAGTACTGCCATTCGATGTGATCATCCCCAATCAGTATCCCGTTCCTGCCTTCTCCCCATATCCCCTGACTCCGCTATCTTTAAGAGCCTTATCTAGCTCTCTCTTGAAAGTATCCAGAGAACCGGCCTCCACCGCCCTCTGAGGCAGAGTTCCACAGACTCACAACTCCAGAACAAGGGGTCACAGTTTAAGGATAAGGGGGAAATCTTTTAGGACCGAGATGAGAAAAACATTTTTCACACAGAGAGTGGTGAATCAGTGGAATTCTCTGCCACAGAAGGTAGTTGAGGCCACACAGTTCATTAGCTATATTTAAGAGGGAGTTAGATGTAGCCCTTGTGGCTAAAGGGATCATGGGGTATGGAAAGAAGGCAAGTACAGGATACTGAGTTGGATGATCAGCCATGATCATATTGAATGGCGGTGCAGGCTTGAAAGGCAGAATGGCCTACTCCTGCACCTATTTTCTATGTTTCTAACCCTCTGTGTGGAAAAAAGTGTTTCCTCATCTCCGTTCTAAATGGCTTACCCCTTATTCTTATAACCATATAATAACCATATAACAATTACAGCACGGAAACAGGCCATCTCGGCCCTACAGGTCCGTGCCGAACAAATTTTTTTCCCCTTAGTCCCACCTGCCTGCACTCATACCATAACCCTCTATTCCCTTCTCATCCATATGCCTATCCAATTTATTTTTAAATGATACCAACGAACCTGCCTCCACCACTTCCACTGGGAGCTCATTCCACACCGCTACCACTCTCTGAGTAAAGAAGTTCCCCCTCATATTACCCCTAAACTTCTGTCCCTTAATTCTGAAGTCATGTCCCCTTGTTTGAATCTTCCCTATTCTCAAAGGGAAAAGCTTGTCCACATCAACTCTGTCTATCCCTCTCATCATTTTAAAGACCTCTATCAGGTCCCCCCTTAACCTTCTGCGCTCCAAAGAATAAAGACCTAACTTATTCAACCTATCTCTGTAACTTAGTTGTTGAAACCCAGGCAACATTCTAGTAAATCTCCTCTGTACTCTCTCTATTTTGTTGACATCCTTCCTATAATTGGGCGACCAAAATTGTACACCATACTCCAGATTTGGTCTCACCAATGCCTTGTACAATTTTAACATTACATCCCAGCTTCTATACTCAATGCTCTGATTTATAAAGGCTAGCATACCAAAAGCTTTCTTTACCACCCCTATCTATATGAGATTCCACCTTCAAGGAACTATGCACGGTTATACCCAGATCCCTCTGTTCAACTGTATTCTTCAATTCCCTACCATTTACCATGTACGTCCTATTTTGATTTGTCCTGCCAAGGTGTAGCACCTCACATTTATCAGCATTAAACTCCATCTGCCATCTTTCAGCCCATTTTTCCAAATGGCCTAAATCACTCTGTAGACTTTGGAAATCCTCTTCATTATCCACAACACCCCCTATCTTGGTATCATCTGCATACTTATTCTTAAACTGTGTTGCCCCTGGTTCTGGACTCCCCCAACATTGGGAACATATTTCCTGCTTCTAGCGTGTCCAAATCGCTTAATAATCTTATGTCTCAATAAGAATCCCTCTCATCCTTCTAAACTCCACAGTGTACAAGCCCAGCCGCTCTATGGAGTTCTATGGAGTATTGTGTGTTTTGTTTTTTTTAATTCGTATGGCTTTATGGTAACTCAAATCTCACTGTACCAATTGGAAGCTTGATGGAACTTGAACTTGAATGATGTAAGGATTTTCTGCAATGTTTACATCAACTCTCACCTGCAGAGACTCGTGCTAAACCAAATGGGCCGGTCCTACGAGCATGCGACTACATGCGGCGAGCGCGACCTAACGTGGTTGTTTGAGCCGTACGGCCTCGCGGGGCCGGTCCCACTTCGATCGCCGGAGCCGTGTGGAGTTGTGCGGAGCTGGTCCCGACATCGCGCGGGGCTCCGAAAAACTGACCGTGTTCAAAAATTCTGCGCGGCAACGGCCTGCCGGCCCGCAGTCACGTTGACACCATACGCAGTGTCTCAACGCCGTATGTACCGCCTCAGCGGGCGTGTGCGCAGTGTCTTGACAGCGTACGCCTTCGCTCGAACTTCACGTCAACTCGTACGGGATCACTCGACCTCCGCGTGGCCCCCGCCTCCGGTTTGGTAGCGCTTGCCGCCTGCAGGTCGCATGCTCGTGAGACTGGCCCATAACAATCTGGAAATCATTCTTCCCTCAACACTCAGCTGACAGCTGCAGAAGGCCTTTCCGTGCACATCAGCCACTCACGGGCTGGAACTAGGTCTCGTGTTTAGACCAAAGGAATAGCAGAAGGGTCTCGACCCGAAACGTCACCTGTCCCTTCTCTCCACAGACGCTGCCTGTCCCGCTGAGTTACTCCAGCATTTCGTGTCTATCTCCGGTTTAAACCGGCATCTGCCGTTCCTTCCTACAAAAAAGAGTATAGGGTAAATGAGACGAGCTTCACATTTGGCACTGATCTTTCCCAGTGTAACAATCCCAGATTGTAAATCTTTACTATTGATTCATACATGTCATCGACAGCAACTTTTGGCCTGAACTTGCGCAGAATTCCAGTTGGCTGTTGCCATAGCTTTCCTGGAAGTGCTCTGAATATTCTGTTCAGATGCTGGAGTTCCAAGCCAAACCTCTGACATTTAGTGGCAAGAAATTGGGTCAATCGTAGAAAATAGGTGCAGGAGTAGGCCATTCGGCCCTTCAAGCCAGCACTGCCACTCAATTTGATCACGGCTGATCATCCAAAATCAATACCCTGTCCCTGCTTTCCCCCCCCCCCCCCCCCCCCCCATATCCCTTGATTCCGTTAGCCCTAAGAGTTAGATGTGGCCCTTGTGGCTAAGGGGATCAGGGGGTATGGAGAGAAGGCAGGTACGGGATACTGAGTTGGATGATCAGCCATGATCATATTGAATGGCGGTGCAGGCTCGAAGGGCCGAATGGCCTACTCCTGCACCTAATTTCTATGTTTAAGAGCTAAATCTAATTCTCTCCTGAAAACATCCAGTGACTTGGCCTCCACTGCCCTCTGTGGCAGGGAATTCCATAAATTCACAACTCTCTGGGTGAAAACGTTCTTCCTCATCTCAGTCTTAAATGACCTCCCCTTTATTCTAAGACTGTGAGTGGCCCCTGGTTCTGGACTCGCCCAACATTGGGAACATTTTTCCTGCTTCCAGAGCATGCGCCCTTTTTAGGGCGGTTATCTACCGACGTCGAACCAGGATGGCATCATCAGCGGGTGAGGCAGCATCTATGGAGCGAAGGAATAGGCGACGTTTTGGGTCGAGACCCGTAAGGGTCTCGACCCGAAACGTTGCCTATTCCTTCGCTCCATAGATGCTGCCTCACCAGCTGAGTTTCTCCAACTTTTCTATCTACCTTCTTCCCCATTTTTCCCCATCTCAGTCTTAAATGGCCGATCCCCTTATTCTTAAACTGTGTGACCCTTGGTTCTGGAGTTCCCCCAAGACAGTCTTCAATTCTCCATAATTGTACATCAGGCCTTTTTATTTCCCACGTCAATGAAATGCAGGCATGCGTCATCAGATACCGTACTAAAGTGTAATCAAGGCCCAGAACTTCCCGATGTCAGCCAAGAGCAGCTCCAACATTTCACACAGTGTGACTCACTGCCTTTTCATTGACTCTAGCATTCACAGCAAAAGCATTTGAGTATGGGAGCAGGGAGGTTCTACTGCAGTTGTACAGGGTCTTGGTGAGACCACACTTGGAGTATTGCGTACAGTTTTGGTCTCTTAATCTGAGGACAGACATTCTTGCCATAGAGGGAGTACAGAGAAGATTCACCAGACTGATTCCTGGGATGTCAGGACTGTCTTATGAAGAAAGACTGGATAGACTTGGTTTATACTCTCTAGAATTTAGGAGATTGAGAGGGGATCTTATAGAAACTTACAACATTCATAAGGGGTTGGACAGGCTAGATGCAGGAAGATTGTTCCCGATGTTGGGGAAGTCCAGAACAAGGGGTCACAGTTTAAGGATAAAAGGGAAATCTTTTGGGACCGAGATGAGGAAGGGCCTCTTTCCGCGCTGTATCTCAACACTGTCCTCGCTAGAATTTAGAAGATTGAGGGGGGATCGTATAGAAACTTACAAAATTCTTAAGGGGTTGGACAGGCTAGATGCAGGAAGATTGTTCCCGATGTTGGGGAAGTCCAGGACAAGGGGTCACAGTTTAAGGGTAAGTCTTTTAGGATTGAGATGAGAAAAACATTTTTCACACAGAGAGTGGTGAATCTGTGGAATTCTCTGCCACAGAAGGTAGTTGAGGCCACAGTTCATTGGCTATATTTAAGAGGGAGTTAGATGTGGCCATTTAATTCTAAGTCTGTGACTCAGAATTAAAGGCCACAGTACACATTAGAATAATAATAATAAATTGTATTTATTGGGCGCCTTTCAGGAATCTCAAGGACACCTTACAGAGATTAACAGGAATAAAAAAACATATAATCAGAATAAAATAAATAATAAAGACATCACAGAAACACAAATTAAAAACAGAATTGCTAGTCCAAAAACAAAAAATCAAAAACACAATGTGAAGAGAGAGCAGCGGCAGCTAAAGCGCGCCAGCGTCCACTCTCCCTTCACGGCAGCCATCTTGGACACAGACTAACAGGATTAACTTACAGTAAAACAAATCATCCCCCCACAATGGACACCACTGTGGGGGAAGGCACAATGTCCAGTCCCTATCCCAAGTTCACCCCAAGGTCAGGCCTATTGAGGCCACCGCAATTGCCTCTACGGAGGCCCGATGTTCCTGGCCGTTCTCACAGGGTGGTGTTGACCCGGCGTCGGGAGAGTCCTCTCAGCGGCTGGGCCACCTGGAACGGCCGCTATCTAGCTGGAGACCGCGGCTTCCGAAGCCGACAAGGCCGCACCGGTTTGGAGCTCCCAGGCTCCCGATGTTGAAAACGGCGCCGCCCACTCCGCTCCGCAGACCCGCAGCCCAGAGGTGTCGAACATGGCGGACACAGCTCACCGGAGCTCCAGAGCGTCGATCCAGCGCGGCGACCCAGGCAAGGCACCGCCCGCTCCGCTCCGCGATAGAGCGCCAGCGCTGCGCCGCCACCGAGGCCGAGGTGCTGGGCGGTCCCCGCCAGGAAACGGCGCTCCAAGCCCGCTGGTAGGCCACGAGGACGGGTCGACGGGCAGCCCGGAGAAAGAGCTGCCTCACCGACCAGGTAGGGACCTAGAAGTAAAACTAACCCCTACCCCCCCACACATTAAAAAGTCCATATCCCCTACGGACAAAACACAGGACTCACTAAAAACTTTTTTTTTTTAAAAGCGAAGTAAGCGGACGGCTGCTGGTTAGCAGCCGCTCCCCAAGATGGCGGCTCCTCCTCCTCCGAATACAACGTGAACATCCACCACAGACTTCCTTCGTGTGGTGTGCACAGCCTAAAGTTGTAGGACAACTTGTTCTATTTTGTGCACGTCGAGTTGATTGCATTAGTCGAAACAGGGCGGACCCACGTGAATGTTGCAATCTTCCACCCCACCCACCGCAGTGGAATCGGCATTCTTCACTGTGGTGGAAGGCAATAACTCTCTCAGTCAGTCATCAACTTCCTCCTTGTTCACCCGTGGTCGGGGTCGTGAACCCTCCGCAGTCGCCGCTATGGACGGCCCGACGTACAGGCCCTCTCGTCGGGATGATCCAAACTCCGACGTCAGGACGCACGGACGCTCCGCGGCTTGGAGGCCCCGAACCGGCCGCTTCCTACCGGAGACGGCGGCTTCATGATGTTGCAGGCCGGCGGTCGGAGCTCTTCTCCGGCGTTCCCCGGCGAGGGATCCCAGACTCGGCGATGGAAAGTCCGCGCTAGAAGCTCCCGGCCCGACTACAGGAAATGCCGCGCCAATCCAAGCGGTTAGGCCACGAGGGAGGGAGGGAGAAAATGCAATTAGGAGAAAAGTCGCATTCCACCGAGGTACGTGACTGAAAAAACAGTTTCCTACCATTCACCGCAACCACCCCCCCCCCCCCCCCCCCCCCCCCCCCAAATCACACTTTTTAGTCGTACTAGCGAAAACAAAAGAAAGTTGAAAGGCCAAACAGCTGCCGGCTCACGGTACCATCCGTCGGAAACCCTTGATACCTGATCAAGGGGCGGAAATCCTGGGGGGGGACACGCCACTCCCTCTGTTTGGAGAGGTGGGGGACGATCCCCCCCCCCCCCCCCCCCCCCCCCCCCCCCCCCCCCCCCATTTTTTGTAATCCGGATTTTAAAAACCCGGTGAAAAATCTCCGCTTTCCGCAGCACAGTGGGGGGTGGGACTGATGATCGAGGGCGCTGATTGTACGAGAGAAACGTCAGTCAGCAGGCAATGGGGGTCGGACATGATGATTGGAGGAGGGAGGTGTCGGTCAGAGGCGGGTGGAACTGAGGATAGAGCGCCGTGATTGGAGGGGGAGACGTGCCCAGGTCATAGGGTCACAACGGCAGCCCTGGACGCAGACCTGCGCCTCATCTGCAGCCAGGATCGATCGCAGCCGGCTCTCCCGCACTGCAATCGCTGCCGAACCGCCACTGGACCATCCCCGTCCTCACCCGAGTGCCCGTGGCCAGAGACGTTGGGAGTCGGACGGGCGCGGTACCCCCAGGCCCACAGCCAGCGCAGAGAGGCAGCGCTAAACCCAGCTCAACTCTGCCCGTCCCGCCAGGTTAACCTACAGCCCTGCCTGGACTTGCGGGAAATATGGCCCAGGTTTACAGCCAGCTCGGTGAAGCATCGCTAGCTCCACGGCTCCAGACTGGTGTCGCGTCGATCCAGGCAGGGCTGTAGGTTAACCCGGCGGGACGGGCAGAGTTGAGCTGCATTTAGAGCTGGATTGAGCTGTAATTACCATTCACAGGGCCCACGGCCGAAGCCTTCGAAGCCTCACGTGTGTGTGTGTGTGTGAGTGTACGTATGCCCTCGCGGCCACCAAGAAATCGTGTGTCCCCTGTCCCCCCCCATATTTTGATAGCAATTTCCGTCACTGGTCCGAGGATCACCAATGAGGTAGATAGTAGTTCAGCGCTGCTCTCTGGTTGTGGTAGGATGGCTCAGTTGCCTGATAACAGCTGGGAAGAAACTGTCTCTGAATCTGGAGGTGTGGAGATACACTAGTCATGAAATTGATATATATTTTTTTTTTTAATGTTAATGTTAATTTGTAAAGATGTGATGATTTTATACTTTTTAGTTATTTATCAAATTAGTAGTTGATTGGTCCCAAAATCAAAGCAGAAGAGGGGTGTATATTGATGTATTCTGCCCCCAGGCATCATAAAAATCACTGAAGGCATCTTTAAAACGTTTATAGACTTTAATAAACTATTATTTCTGCTGGCTCGGCAGAAGACACCTACAGAACGTTGTATGAGCAGAGATTCAGAACCAGGGATCTTCAAAAAAAGTCACCCGCAAATCCAATGGAAAATGTGGATGCAAACCTTCATAGAGTTTGGACTCTGTTAGCCTGCAGTTGAGATTCAGTACAATGTACAGATACAGCACGGAAACAGGCCCGGCATCCCGCCGAGTCCGTGCCGACCAGCGATCCCCGCGCACTAACACTATCCTACACACACTAGGGGACAATTTGCATTTACACCAAAGCCAATTAACCTACAAACCTGCACGTGTTTGGAGTGTGGGAGGAAACCGGAGCACCCGGAGAAAACCCACGCAGGTCCAAAGTTCAAAGTAACTTTATTGTCAATTCAATTATGCAACTGTAGTTACACAGAGGAACGAAATTACGTTTCCCCAATACTCCAAATGTGCAAGTAATATTAAAAACACAGACAGGCAACATACCAATACAAATAGACAATAGACATTACATTATTTAAAATATTCACAGTGTGCCAAAATGTAGCAAAAACGTTGAGGTATTTTAAACGGGGTGCAACAATGAAAGGTGCAATATAGACAAAGTGCAAATTTCGTACTGGAGACATTGAGCCAAAGTTATTTTCACAGTGGTCGTGGGGAGCACTTACAAACTCCGTACAGACAGCACCCGTAGTCGGGATGGAACCCGGGTATCTGGTGGCGCAGCGGTAGAGTTGCTGCCTCACAGCACCAGAGACTCCAATTCGATCTCGACTACGGGTGCTGTCTGTACGGAGTTTGCACGTTCTCCCCGTGACCTGTGTGGGTTTTCTCCGGGTGCTTCATTTTCCTCCCACACTCCAAAGAGTTAATTGGCTTCGGTATAAATGTAAATTGTCCCTAGTGTGTGTGTGTAGGGATAGTGTTAGTGTGCGGGGATCGCTGGTCGGCGCGGACTCGGTGGGCTGAAGGGCCTGTTTCCGCGCTGTATCTCTAAACTATACTAAACTCTAAAGTCTGAAGAAGGGTTTCATCCCGAAACGTCGCCTATTTCCTTCGCTCCGTAGATGCTGCTGCACCCGCTGAGTTTCTCCAGCAATTTTGTGTACCTTCGATCTTCCAGCATCTGCAGTTCCTTCTTGTAAACTAAACTCTAACTTGAGAACATGGTGATATTTCTGGTAAAGGTGAAAAGCCATTTTAAAACCCTGGCCAATCTATGAGGAGATAAAACACGGCAGAGTTGCCTTTGTGCAGCGGCCTCCAGCCCTGTAGGATGGTCAAAACCTGATCAGCAAAGATACAGAGTGCTGGAGTAACTCAGCGGGTCAGGCAGCATCTGTGGAGAACATGGATAGGTGACGTTTCACAGAGTGCTGGAGTAACTCAGCGGGTCAGGCAGCATCTGTGGAGAACATGGATAGGTGACGTTTCACAGAGTGCTGGAGTAACTCAGCGGGTCAGGCAGCATCTGTGGAGAACATGGATAGGTGACGTTTCACAGAGTGCTGGAGTAACTCAGCGGGTCAGGCAGCATCTGTGGAGAACATGGATAGGTGACGTTTCACAGAGTGCTGGAGTAACTCAGCGGGTCAGGCAGCATCTGTGGGGAACATGGATAGGTGACGTTTCACAGAGTGCTGGAGTAACTCAGCGGGTCAGGCAGCATCTATGGAGCTAAGGAAATAGGCAACGTTTCAAGCCAAAACCCTTCTGGAAATAGGCAATGTTTTGGGCCAAAACCTGGAAGGGTTTTGACCCGAAACGTTACCTATTTCCTTAGCTCCATAGATGCTGCTGCACCCGCTGAGTTACTCCAGCACTCTGTGAAACGTTGCCTATTTCCAGAAGGGCAAGGTGTGAAAACCTGCACAAATCCTCTGAAGAGTGGATTTTGCTGCCGAGCCGACTTAATCCCTCAACTACTTTGGAATTTGTCATGGTCTCGGGTTCTCTCCCCTAATGTCCCTGCTTGTGAGTGATGGGTTGAACAGCAGCCTTGGCGTTGAACTGGATCGAGCTGCAACCGTTTTCTGGGACAGATGCAGTGTGTTTATGTTCACACCTGCCAGCACATGTCCAATTTACATTTTAACAACATGCAAAACCTCACCCAGTGAGCAGTGAAAGGGAAATGACCCTGCTGGAAGAAAGCCAGAATCCGCTTGTCAAAGTCTTCAATGTTATTATACAGGAGCAAAGAAGGTCGACCGAGAACTAATCCAAACTGCACACAGGGCCACTGCCAGCTTTGTGCAAAGTGGTGTCTTGGTGATCTAAGCTGGATTGGACCTCAATAGACAATAGACAATAGGTGATGGAGTAGGCCATTCGGCCCTTCGAGCCAGCACCACCATTCAATGTGATCATGGCTGATCATCCACAATCAGTACCCCGTTCCTGCCTTCTCCCCATATCCCCTGACTCCGCTATCTTTAAGAGCCCTATCTAGCTCTCTCTTGAAAGTATCCAAAGAACCGGCCTCCACCGCCCTCTGAGGCAGAGAATTCCACAGACTCACAACTCTCTGTGAGAAAAAGTGTTTCCTCATCTCTGATCTAAATGGCTTACCCGTTATTCTTAAACTGTGTGGCCCCTGGTTCTGGACTCCCCCAACATCGGGAACATGTTTCCTGCCTCTAGTGTGTCCAAACCCTTAATAATCTTATATGTTTAAATAAGATTCCCTCTCATCCTTCTAAACTCCAGAGTGTACAAGCCCAGCCGCTCTGTTCTATCAACATATGACAGTCCTGCCATCCCGGGAATTAACCTTGTAAACCTACGCTGCACTCCCTCAATAGCAAGAATGTCCTTCCTCAAATTAGGGGACCAAAACTGCACACAATACTCCAGGTGTGGTCTCACTAGGGCCCTGTACAACTGCAGAAGGAGCTCTTTGCTCCTATACTCAACTCCTCTTGTTACGAAGGCCAACATGCCATTCGCTTTCTTCACTGCCTGCTGTACCTGCATTGGTCCTCCCTAGACATAAGATTGTTGATGGACACAAAATGCTGGAGTAACTCAGCGGGACAGGCAGCGTCTCTGGAGAGAAGGAATGGGCGGCTTTTCGGGTCGATACACACGTGACAATAAGCTGAAAGTGAAACCTGAAAGCCCAGGAGAACATCGACCTCTGGAGAGATGCTGCTGTCCCTCTGAATTACTCCAGCATTTTGTATCTAACCTTAAACCAGCACCTGCAGTTCCTTCCTAGACTGGGATACAGGGGGAAACTCCAACAGTTCTAGCGAGCTCCAGATGTGAATTGTCATTAGAACTCTTCGCACAATTAAACCAGAGAAGGGTTGGCACTCTGACAAATCACATCAGCAAACGCTGATCCTGTTTACTTTAAATAGTTTTTAATGACTGGGCTAAAATAGACAGATGCACGTTAAATGTAACAGAATTCCATGTCCACGCCTCTTAAAATTAACTTTCAATTAACTCTCAAGACCATGCTCCAGTGATCAATTAGACATAGAAGTTGGAGCTTAAGGCAACGAAGGGTTAACATAGAAATTAGGTGCAGGAGTAGAGGCCATTCGGCCCTTCGAGCCTGCACCGCCATTCAATATGATCATCCATCCAACTCAGTATCCCATACCTGCCTTCTCTCCATACCCCCTGATCCCCTTAACCACAAGGGCCACATCTAACTCCCTCTTAAATATAGCCAATGAACTGTGGCCTCGACTACCCTCTGCGGCAGAGAGTTCCAGAGATTCACCACTCTCTGTGTGAAACAAGTTCTCCTCATCTCGGTTTTAAAGGATTTCCCGTTTATCCTTAAGCTGTGACCCCTTGTCCTGGACTTCCCTAACATCGGGAACAATCTTCCTGCATCTAGCCTGTCCAACCCCTTAAGAATTTTGTAAGTTTCTATAAGATCCCCTCTCAGTCTCCTAAATTCTAGAGAGTATAAATTCTTAAGGGCCTGTCCCACGAGCATGCAACGGCATGCGGCAAGCGCGACCAAACCGGAAGCGGGGACCGCGCGGAGGTCGAGTGAGTGACGTGAAGTTCGAGCGAAGTCCGCGGGACATTCGCGCGTGACGTACGGAGTCGAGACACTGCGTACGGTGCCAAGACGTGCGGTGCGTACGGCCACAATGCGGCTGCGGGCCAGCAGGCCGTTGGCGCGCGGAATTTCTGAACACGGTCATTTTTTCGGAGCCCCGCGCGATGTCGGGACCAGCTCCGCACAACTCCGGCGATCGAAGTGGGACCGGCCCCGCGAGGCCGTACGGCTCAAGCGACCACGTTAGGTCGCGCTTGCCGCATGCAGGCGCATGCTGGTGGGACCGGCCCTTCACTCACCTGTGACATAGGAGTCCAAAAGTCAAGACAGTAGAAAAAATCTGATGCAAAACCCCCACGAAAATATTTCTCTGACTTTTACACTTCAGTTTGTGCGTCAGTCTCAATTAAAGACAATTAAGGTCAACGACCTTTTAAACCTTGGCATCTTTAGTTTAGTTTAGAGAGATACAGTGCGGAAACAGGCCCTTCGGCCCACCGAGCCCGTGCCGACCAGCGATCCCCGCACACTACACACACTAGGGGCGGTTTGTACATTTTACGGAAGCCAATTAAACTACAAACCTGCGCGTCTTTGGAGTGTGGGAGGAAACCGGAGCACCTGGAGAAAACCCACGCAGGTCACTGCGGAGAACGTGCAAACTCCGTACAGACAGCACCCACAGTCGGGATGGAACCCGGGTGTCTGGCGCTGTGAGGCAGCAGCTCTACCCGCTGCGCCACCGTGCCATCCTGGGCACTCCAGCATTAACAGAGAGTCATCGGAAACAACAGCCTCACGGGATCGGAGTCTAATGGGGCCTGTCCCACTTATGCGATATTTTCGGCGAATGCCGGCACCCGACATGTTGCGGAGATGAAGCCTGTACGGGCGTGAGTAGTCGCCAAAGAGTCGTACCTTGTTTTGGTCACCGCTGGATTCTCAACACGTTGAACATTTTCAGCGACCTGCTGCGACTATGGCGGGTGCCAGCAGTCGGCAAAAGAATCTCGTAAGCGGGACAGGGCCTTTAATGAGCTCAGAAGGGAGTTCACAAGACCATAAAGTCATAAGGAAAACATAGAAACATAGAAATTAGCTGCAGGAGTAGGCCATTTGGCCCTTCGAGCCTGCACCGCCATTCAATATGATCATGGCTGATCATCCAACTCAGTATCCCGTACCTGCCTTCTCTCCATACCCCCTGATCCCCTTAGCCACAAGGGCCACATCTAACTCCCTCTTAAATATAGCCAATGAACTGTGTGGCCTCAACTACTCTCTGCGGCAGAGAGTTCCAGAGATTCACCACTCTCTGTGTGAAAAAAGTTCTTCTCATCTCGGTTTTAAGGATTTCCCCCTTATCCTTAAGCTGTGACCCCTTGTCCTGGACTTCCCCAACATCGGGAACAATCTTCCTGCATCTAGCCTGTCCAACCCCTAAAGAATTTTGTAAGTTTCTATAAGATCCCCTCTCAATTTCCTAAATTCTAGAGAGTATAAACCAAGTCTATCCAGTCTTTCTTCATAGGAGTAGGAGTAGAGTCAGGCCATTCGGCCCATCAAGTCTACTCCGCCATTCAATCGTGGCTAATCGATCTCTCCCTCCTAACCCCATTCTCCTGCCTTCTCACCGTAACCTCTGATGCCCGTACCAATGATCAGCCATGATCACAATGAATGGCAGTGCAGGCTCAATGGGCCGAATGGCCTCCTCCTGCACCTATTTTCTATGTTTCTATGTAATCAAGTTTCCTTCCTGACACAGCTAAATGGAAGGAGGGATATGAGCCAGGATCCTACCTCACTTGTTCAACTGGAGGGGGAGATGATGACGGCTTTAGTGACTTGGGTTTGGCTGCAGGTACGTTCTGACCAGGCATGCGGTCAATCATGCTTCCTGCCTGCGATGCACCGCCATTTGTTTCTTTAATAGGTAATTGATGACTCAATGCCTCGATTGTGAAGGTCCCCGCGTTCCAGAGGGAAAACTCGGTTAGAGTTGGACCTCTCTCATTCCTCCCTGCTCTGGACTTGCTATGTGAACAGGTCACTTTGAAACAGTCTTAATGCAAACTCTATTGAGAAGGTTGGATTTTACTCCAAATGACCCAGCTGCCAATTGATGAGAATGACCATGCTCCTCCTACACTCTATCCCAGACCGAAATAAAGAAAGTGTTTCCATAGTCACCGAAACCCTAAAAATGTCCTTGGCCATCAGCCGTGTAAGATGTTCCACTCCACTCTCAATACAGTCTTCAGGGTTTAACTCCCTCCCTGGTGACTGACCTCCCCACCATCGAAGGTCCATCACAGATATTAGAAACATAGAAACATAGAAATTAGGTGCAGGAGTAGAGGCCATTCGGCCCTTCGAGCCTGCACCGCCATTCAATATGATCTTGGCTGATCATCCAACTCAGTATCCCGTACCTGCCTTCTCTCCAAACCCTCTGATCCCCTTAGCCACAAGGGCCACATCTAACTCCCTCATTGACCTCACCACCATCAAAGGTCCATCCCAGTACTGACCTCCCCACCATCGATGGGATCTACAGGAGGCGCTGCCTCAAAAAGGCAGCCAGCATCATCAGAGACCCACACCACCCAGCCCACGCTCTCATTCCCGCTGCTACCATCGGGAAGAAGGTACAGGAGCCTGAAAACTGTGACCTCCAGGTTCTTCCCAACAAACCATCAGGCTCTTGAACACAACCTCAAATAAGCATAGACTATTACTGTTATTATTGCTCTATTATTGTTTGTTAGTTTTTTATTGAATTGAATCCTTTCTGTGTACATATCTGTGTGTGTGTTAATATAAACATATCACAATGGGCCAGTGCACGCCTGGAACAGGGATTGTTTGACGTACCCTACCAGGAGGCAGGCATTGCTGGGGCTGTAGGTAGCCCCGGCATTCCCTCTCTCTCTCTCTATCCCTCCCCCACCCAAGTTGCACCAGCTTCTTGTTCTCACCCAACAAACAGCCAACAACGACCTGTTTCCTTCATCATCGTTACTGTTTTGCATCTTTCATTCATTGTTCTTTATCTCTCCACATCATCATCTATATCTCTCGTTTCCCTTCTCCCGTGACTTACAGTCTGAGGAAAGGGTCTCAACCCGAAACGTCACCCATTCCTTCTCTCCACAGATACTGCCTGTCCCACTGAGTTACTCCAGCACTCTGTGAAACGTCACCTATCCATGTTCTCCACAGATGCTGCCTGACCCGCTGAGTTACTCCAGCACTCTGTGAAACGTCACCTATCCATGTTCTCCACAGATGCTGCCTGACCCGCTGAGTTATGGTGCAGCAGCATCTATGGAGCGAAGGAAATAGGCAACGTTTCGGGCCGAAACCCTTCTGGAAATAGGCAACGTTTCGGGCCGAAACCCGGAAGGGTTTCGACCCGAAACGTTACCTATTTCCTTAGCTCCATAGATGCTGCTGCACCCGCTGAGTTATTCCAGCACTCTGTGAAACATCACCTATCCATGTTCTCCACAGATGCTGCCTGACCCGCTGAGTTACTCCAGCACTCTGTGAAACGTCACCTATCCATGTTCTCCACAGATGCTACCTGGCCCGCTGAACTCCAGCACTCTGTGAAACGTCACCTATCCATGTTCTCCACAGATGCTGCCTGACCCGCTGAGTTACTCCAGCACTCTGTGAAACGTCACCTATCCATGTTCTCCACAGATGCTGCCTGACCCACTGAGTTACTCCAGCACTCTGTGTCTATCTTCATCTTCTGGTCCACATCTTCCCCTTCCACATGCGATGCAGGTCGCGCCAAGCGGTTCGTCTTCTAGCCCTCGTCTTCGGTCGAACACGAGATAATCTTCCCCTCCAAGCTGCAGAATTAGCGCACTACTAATTGCCGCCCACGTTCCGGCAACGATGAAAGAGCGTTTGTAACAAGTGCCGGTGCAAAACTGAGGAGGAAAAGGGGTTAATGCGTGAAAGATAGATCGACAGAGGAGGATTCCAATCCCCGCAATCTTGCCTTAACTAGTAATTATGGAGCTCTACTCAGTTGGCAAAGTGAAGGCAATTACAGTGTTATTGCCTCTTGTTATACCTTGGCACAGTAGGGATGCGGGTGGATAATGACTTACATGTAGAGTTAATCACTGTGTTGGTTGTGGTAGCGCTGCAAACAAATGAAGTCTTGATTTTCCAGTGTGAGAGTCTGCAGCTTGAATCATTGTCGGAGCATCTCAAGAGCAAAGACGCCTGTGGCTTCTCCCGAAATCAAACACAGGTATTTGATAAATCCAATTACCACACGTTACAAATGTTGGGATAATATTTAAAGCAGATGGGACCTTGACACACACAGCGTTGCAGTCAGTCTACAAGCAACTGGGGCGGCACGGTAGAGTTGCTGCCTCGCTGCGCCGGAGACCCGGGTTTGATCCCGACTACAGGCGCTGCCTGTACGGAGTTTGCACGTTCTCCCCGTGACCTGCGTGGGTTTTCCCCGGGTGCTCCGGTTTCCTCCCGCACTCCAAAGTCGTACAGGCGTGTAGGTTAATTAACTTGGTGTATGTAAGTGTAAAATTGTCCCTAGTGTGAGTAGGATAGTGTTAATATGCAGGGATCGCTGGTCGGCACGGACTCTGTGGGCCGAAGGGCCTGTTTCCGTGCTGTATCTATGAACTCAACTAAATTAAACTAAACTAATAGATCGAAAATAGACATAAAAAGCTGGAGTAACTCAGCGGGTCAGGCAGCATCTGTGGAGAACATGGATAGGTGACGTTTCACAGAGTGCTGGAGTAACTCAGCAGGTGCAGCAGCATCTATGGAGCTAAGGAAATAGGCAACGTTTCGGGCTGAAACCCGGAAGGGTTTCGGCCCGAAACGTTGCCTATTTCCAGAAGGATTTCGGCCCGAAACGTTGCCTATTTCCTTAGCTCCATAGATGCTGCTGCACCATAACTGAGTGAGTCAGGCAGCATCTGTGGAGAAATGGATAGGTGACGTTTCACAGAGTGCTGGAGTAACTCAGCGGGTCAGGCAGCATCTGTGGAGAACAAGGATAGGTGACGTTTCAGGTCGAGACCATTGTGAAGACTAGGATGGGTGAAAAGGGATATGGACCAAACACGGGCAGGTGGGACGTGTAGATAAGGCATGAGTTCATAAGTTCTTAAGTTGAGCAGAATTAGGGCCATTCAGCCCATCATGTCTACTCTGCCATTCAATCATGGCTGATCTATCTCTCCCTTCTAACCCCATTCTCCTGCCTTCTCCCCATAACTCCTGACACCCGTACTAATCAAGAACCTATCTATCTCTGCCTTAAAAATGTTTCGGGTTGAGACCCATCTTCAGTCTAGATAGAATAAGAATATATTGTGCAGAGAGTGCAATGTTCACAATGCTGCAACAATGTGCCCACAATGGCCCCTCCTCACAATGCTGACTTTAAGGAGACAATTTGAGGAAGGACATTCTTGCTATTGAGGGAGTGCAGCGTAGGTTCACAAGGTTAATTCCCGGGATGGCTGGACTGTCATATGCTGAGAGAATGGAGCGGCTGGGCTTGTACACTCTGGAGTTTAGATGAGATGATATCTCATATAACCATATAACCATATAACAATTACAGCACGGAAACAAGCCATCTCGCCCCTTCTAGTCCGTGCCGAACACGTATTCTCCCCTAGTCCCATCTACCTGCGCTCAGACCATAACCCTCCATTCCTTTCCCGTCCATAGAACTATCCAATTTATTTTTAAATGATAAAAACAAACCTGCCTCCACCACCTTCACTGGAATCTCATTCCACACAGCTACCACTCTCTGAGTAAAGAAGTTCCCCCTCATGTTACGCCTAAACTTCTGTCCCTTAATTCTCAAGTCATGTCCCCTTGTTTGAATCTTCCCTACTCTCAGTGGGAAAAGCTTATCCACATCAACTCTGTATATCCCTCTCATCATTTTAAAGACCTCTATCAAGTCCCCCCCTTAACCTTCTGCGCTCCAAAGAATAAAGCCCTAACTTATTCAACCTTTCTCTGTAACTTAGTTGCTGAAACCCAGGCAACATTCTAGTAAATCTCCTCTGTACTCTCTCTCTTGTTGACATCCTTCCTATAATTAGGCGACCAAAATTGTACACCATACTCCAGATTTGGTCTCACCAATGCCTTGTACAATTTTAACATTACATCCCAGCTTCTATACTCAATGCTCTGATTTATAAAGGCTAGCATGCCAAAAGCTTTCTTTACCACCCTGTCTATATGAGATTCCACCTTCAAGGAACTATGCACGGTTATTCCCAGATCCCTCTGTTCAACTGTATTCTTCAATTCCCTACCATTTACCATGTACGTCCTATTTTGATTTGTCCTGCCAAGGTGTAGCACCTCACATTTATCAGCATTAAACTCCATCTGCCATCTTTCAGCCCATTTTTCCAAATCGCCTAAATCACTCTGTAGACTTTGGAAATCCTCTTCATTATTCACAACACCCCCTATCTTGGTATCATCTGCATACTTACTAATCCAATTTACCACACCATCATTTCAGATCATTGATGTACATGACAAACAACAAAGGACCCAACACCGATCCCTGAGGCACCCCACTAGTCACCTGCCTCTAACCCGATAAACAGCCATCCACCATTACCCTCTGGCGTCTCCAATTCAGCCACTGTTGAATCCATCTTGCTATTCCTGCATTTATACCCAACAGTTGAACCTTCTTAACCAACCTTCCATGAGGAACCTTGTCAAAGGCCTTACTGAAGTCCATATAGACAACATCCACTGCTTTACCCTCATCAATTTCCCTAGTAACCTCTTCAAAAAATTCAAGAAGTTTGTCAAACATGACCTTCCAGGCACAAATCCATGTTGACTGTTCCTAATCAGACCCTGTTTATCTAGATGCTTATATATATTATCTCTAAGTATCCTTTCCATTAATTTGCCCACCACTGAAGTGAAACTAACAGGTCTATAATTGCTAGGTTTACTCTTAGAACCCTTTTTAAACAATGGAACAACATGCGCAGTACGCCAATCCTCGGGGACTATTCCCGTTTCTAATGACATTTGAAATATTTCTGTCATAGCCCCGGTTATTTCTACGCTAACTTCCCTCAATGTCCTTTGGGAATATCCTGTCAGGACCTGGAGACTTATCCACTTTTATATTTTTCAAAAGTGTCAGTACTTCTTTTACTTTGAATCTCATAGTATCCATAGCTACTCTACTAGTTTCCCTTACCTCACATAATTCAATATCCTTCTCCTTGGTGAATACCGAAGAAAATAAATTGTTCAATATCTCCCCCATCTCTTTTGGCTCTGCAGATAGCTGTCCACTCTGACTCTCTAATGGACCAATTTTATCCCTCGTTATCCTATTGCTATTAATATAGCTGTAGAAACCCTTTGAATTTACTTTCACCTTACTTGCCAATGCAACCTCATATATTCTTTTAGCTTTTCTAATTTCTTTCTTAAGATTCTTTTTACATTCTTTATATACTCCTGAAGCACCTCATTTACTCCATGCTGCCTATAATATTGTAGATCTCCCTCTTTTTCCGAACCAAGTGTCCAATTTCTCTTGAAAACCATGGCTCTTTCCAATTTTTACTATTTCCTTTCAACCGAACAGGGACATAAAGATTCTGTACTCTTAAAATTTCCCCTTTAAATGTCCTCCATTTCTCTTCCACATCTTACCACATCTCAATGAAACATATAAGATTATTAAAGGATTGGACGTGCTAGAGGCAGGAAACATGTTCCCGATGTTGGGGGAGACCAGAACCAGGGGCTACAGTTTAAGAATAAGGGATTGACCATTTAGAAAGGAGATGAGAAAAAAAAATTCACCCGGAGAGTTGTGAATCTGTGGAATTCTCTGCCTCAGAGGGCGGTGGAGGCCAATTCACTGGATGTTTTCAAGAGAGAGTTAAGGACTTGTCCCACTTGTCGATTTTTTTCAGCGACTGCCGGCGTCATTTCGGTGTCGCCAAAAGATTTCGAACATTTCAAAATCCAGCGGCGACAAAAATAATGTTGCGACACTTGAAAAAACACCGCACGTCGATACATCATCACGCCACGTATTTTTCGGTGACCTTATACGTCGGTCAATGATGCCGGCAGTCGCCAAAAAAATCGCCAAGTACAATATACAATATTTATCAGTGAGGCTCAAACGAAACTCCGTTTCCACAGCCATACAAATAAAGACAATTTCCTACAAACATACACACAATTCAATTTACAGAAACAATTTACAGAAAGGCAAAGTCTTTTCTCTCCCCTGTTCTCCATTTTTTCCCCCGATGTCGAAGCCCCAGGCGTGCGATGATAAGTCTCATGGCCATTTTAGGCCGTGCCGGGCGATGTACAGCCCCACTCCTGGTCTAAATGTCACAAAATTGGAGCCCCCGGCGGGCGCTGGAATGTCCCGCGGCCATTAAGCCGCGCCGGGAGATGTACGGCCCCGCTCCGGGTCATTCCAACCCCGCGACATGACAGGCCCTTTAGATAGGGCTCCTAAAGATAGTGGAGTCAGGGGATATGGGGAGAAGGCCGGAACGGGGTACTGATTGGGGATGATCAGCCATGATCACATTGAATGGCGGTACTGGCTCGAAGGGCCGAATGGCCTCTACTCCTGCACCTATTGTCTATTGTCTATAAATGTTTTCGAATGCTTTTCTGCAAGCAAGCGCAGACCTTTAAAAGTCATTTGCAGTAACATTGATTTAATCTCCCAATTAATTCAAAGCAATTCTCCATCCACAAAGATATATTTCTCCAAAGGACAGGGGCGGTTGTAGCAAAATATCTGGCATCTCGTTAATCTGTCTCTGTATCGGAGGCAGATACACTTGGCTACTCTCGTTGCAAGCTTGGCCCCTTTACTCTGGGTGCTGTTGGGAGGGGAGTAGAGAGGAATTGGTTATTTAACGGAGGTACTTAAATATCACGGTGTTTGATCCCGACTGCGGGTGCTGTCTGTGCGGAGTTTGCATGTTCTCCCCGTGACCTGCGTGGGTTTTCTCCGGGTGCTCCGGTTTCCTCCCACGCCCCAAAGACGTGCAGGTTTGTAGGTTAATTGGCTTGGTGTAAATGTAAATTGTCCCCTAGTGTGTGTGTGTGTAGGATAGTGTTAGTGTGCGGGGATCGCTGGTCGGCACGGACTCAGTGGGCCGAAGGGCCTGTTTCCGCGCTGTATCTCTAAACTAAACTGAACTAAACAAGAAGAGTGTGCATCTACAATCTCATAGATGCTTGGTTGTTGACTGTACCTGTTTCCATTCAAAGTTTACCTTGAAATGACTTGCATTATACCCCAGCGACATGAACAGTGAATGCTCCGATTTTAATAACTTCACCTCATCCTCTTCAAGTTAAAGGACGTTCCTTTAGGAAGGAGATGAGGAGAAATTTCTTTAGCCAGAGGGTGGTGAATCTGTAGGATTCTTTGCCACAGACGGCTGTGGAGGCCAAGTCAGTGGATAGTTTTAAGGCAGAGATAGATAGTTTCTTGATCAGTACGGGTGTCAGGGGTTATGGGGAGAAGGCAGGAGAATGGGGTTAGGAGGGAGAGATAGATCAGCCATGATTGAATGGCGGAGTAGACTTGATGGGCCGAATGGCCTGATTCTACTCCTAGTCCTAATGACCCAAGGACCTTATACTTCCCCCCCCCCCCCTTCCATCCGCTCCTCCCTAGTTGTTTGACCAGACCCACAGTTGTCCACATAATTTCTCTTGAGACCTCACCTTCCCAAGCCAACAATGGTCCTACCAGGCACCGCCCTGCGCCCGTTCCCCACAGATGCTGCCTGACCCGCTGAGTAGCTCCAACACTTTGTGTCTATCTTTGGTATAAACCAGCATCTGCAGTTCTTTGTTCCTACATCTTATAATCAACGCCACCCAGAACCTCGATCAACATCTGATAAGACTACTATTTGTCACTCCAATTCACAAGGTTAAATATGAACGTTTAGAAGGATGAGAGGGGATCTCATTGAAACATATAAGATTATTAAGGGGCTTGGACACGCTAGAGGCAGGAAACATGTTCCCGATGTTGGGGGAGTCCAGAACCAGGGGCCACACAGTTTCGGAATAAGGGGTAAGCCATTTAGAACGGAGATGACGAAACACTTTTTCTCACAGAGAGGTGTGAGTCTGTGGAATTCTCTGCCTCAGAGGGCGGTGGAGGCCGGTTCTCTGGATACTTTCAAGAGAGAGCTAGATAGGGCTCTTAAAGATAGTGGAGTCAGGGGATATGGGGAGAAGGCAAGAACGGGGTACTGATTGTGGATGATCAGCCATGATTACATTGAATGGCGGTGCTGGCTCGATGGGCTGAATGGCCGACTCCTGCACCTATTGTCTATTGTTTTAAGCTTCTAAAGGTTGCAACTCAACGACATGATCATTGCATTGTCCATAGAAACATAGAAACATAGAAATTAGGTGCAGGAGTAGGGCATTCGGCCCTTCGAGCCTGCACCGCCATTCAATATGATCATGGCTGATCATCCAACTCAGTATCCCGTACCTGCCTTTTCTCCATACCCTCTGATCCCCTTGGCCACAAGGGCCACATCTAACTCCCTCTTAAATATAGCCAATGAACTGGCCTCAACTACCCTCTGTGGCAGAGAGTTCCAGAGATTCACCACTCTCTGTGTGAAAAAAGTTCTCCTCATCTCGGTTCTAAAGGATTTCCCCTTTATCCTTAAGCTGTGACCCCTTGTCCTGGACTTCCCCAACATCGGGAACAATCTTCCTGCATCTAGCCTGTCCAACCCCTTAAGAATTTTGTAAGTTTCTATATAAGATCCCCTCTCAATCTCCTAAATTCTAGAGAGTATAAACCAAGTCTATCCAGTCTTTCTTCATAAGACAGTCCTGACATCCCAGGAATCAGTCTGGTGAACCGTCTCTGCACTCCCTCTATGGCAAGAATGTCCTTCCTCAGATTTGGAGACCAAAACTGCACGCAATACTCCAGGTGTGGTCTCACCAAGACCCTGTACAACTGCAGTAGAACCTCCCTGCTCCTATACTCAAATCCTCTTGCATTGTCCAATTTTAGACAACTCCCTCACTTCCCTGTGCCTCATCTGGGCATGCACCCATTTCGCTCATGATTTTAGTTTGACTTTAGTTTAGAGATACAACGTGGAAACTGGCCCTTCGACCCACCCAGTCCAGGCAAGAAGTACAGAAGTGTGAAAACGCACACCTCCAGATTCAGGGACAGTTTCTTCCCGGCTGTGATCAGGCAACTGAACCATCCTACCACAACCAGAGAGCGGTCCTGAACTACTATCTACCTCATTGGAGACCCTCGGACTATCCTTGATCGGACTTTGCTGGCTTTACCTTGCACTAAACATTATTCCCTTGTCATGTTTAAGAAGGAACTGCAGATGCTGGAAAAATCGAAGGTAGACAAAAGTGCTGGAGGAACTCAGTGGCTGCAGCAGCATCTATGGGAATAGGCAACGTTTCGGCCCGAAATCCTGAAGGAAATAGGCAACGTTTCGGCCCGAAATCCTGAAGGAAATAGGCAACGTTTCGGCCCGAAACCCGGAAGGGTTTCGGCCCGAAACGTTGCCTATTTCCTTCGCTCCATAGATGCTGCTGCAGCTGCTGAGTTACTCCAGCACTTTTGTGATTATCAAAACAGACAAATAGTGCTGGAGAAACTCAGCGGGCCAGGCAGCATCTATGGAGAGAAGGAACGGGTGACGTTTTGGGTCGAGACCCTTCTTCGGATTCCATTATCATGTATCTGTCCACTGCAAATGGCTCGATTGTAATCATGTGTTGTCTTTCCGCTGACTGGTTAGCACGCAACAGAAGCTTTTCACTGTACCTCGGTACACGGGGCAGTAAACTAAACCGTACTGAAGGTTTCAGTGAGTGGATGAAGTCCAGGTTAAGGGGTCACAGCTTAAGGATAAGGGGGAAATCCTTTAAAACTGAGATGAGAAGAACTTTTTTCACACAGAGAGTGGTGAATCTCTGGAACTCTCTGCCACAGAGGGTAGTCGAGGCTATATTTTCATTCGTATTATAGATGCACACTGCTTTTTGTATTTCACCATTTGCACCAACCCGCTGAGTTACTCCAGCACTCTGTGAAACGTCACCTTATCCATGTTCTCCACAGATGCTGCCTGACCCGCTGAGTATACGTTCATTGGCTATATTTAAGAGGGAGTTAGATGTGGCCCTTGTGGCTAAGGGGATCAGAGGGTATGGAGAGAAGGCAGGAACGGGATACTGAGTTGGATGATCAGCCATGATCATATTGAATGGCGGTGCAGGCTCGAAGGGCCCAATGGCCTACTCCTGCACCTAATTTCTATGTTTCTATATCTCTATGATAGTCCGTCTCAGTCAAGGTAGATGGACTAATGTCCACCATGCAGCGAGCAAACACTGCAAGCGTGGAGCTTGCTGCTCGGAGCTGATGTAATGAACAGCTAGAGAACTAATGAGGATGAATACGAGAAATATATGGTGCACATGGGCCATTACAGATGCTCTAATTAAGCTATAATAGTCTTGATGTATTATTCATTTATGCAAACTCAAATGTAGTTTATCCCTTTGGGAAGTATAAAATTATAGATGCACACTGCTTTTTGTATTTCACCATTTGCATCTACTTTGATAGCTCCTATTGTCTTTTGCTTTTGTTCCAAAAAGGGGTGTCGGAGGGGGGGGGAGGGGGGGGGGGGGGGGGGGGGGGGGGCAGGGGGGGGGGGGGGGGGGGGTCTGGAGCAGCAATGGGTAGCAAAGAGTAGGAAGGAACTGCAGATGCTGGTTCACACTGAAGACAGGCACAAAAATGCTGGAGTAATTCAGTGAGTCACACAGCATCTCTGGAGAGAAGGAATGGGTGGGCCAAGACCCTTCTTCGGACTGCTCTTCTCCACAGATGCTGCCTGACCCGCTGAGTTACTCCAGCACTCTGTGAAACGTCACCTATCCATGTTCTCCACAGATGCTGCCTGACCCGCTGAGTTATGGTGCAGCAGCATCTATGGAACTAAGGAAATAGGCAACGTTTCAAGCCGAAACCCTTCTGGAAATAGGCAACGTTTTGGGCCGAAACCCTTCCGGGTTTCGGCCCGAAACGTTACCTATTTCCTTAGCTCCATAGATGCTGCTGCACCCGCTGAGCTACTCCAGCACTCTGTGAAACGTCACCTATCCATGTTCTCCACAGATGCTGCCTGACCCGCTGAGTTACTCCAGCACTCTGTGTCAATACTTGGTACAAACCAGCATCTGCAGTTCCTTGTTTCGACAATAGATTCCGCTACTGTTTGTAGGGGCACTCAGGTTTAGTTTAGTTTAGAGATACAGCGCGGAAACAGGCCCTTCGGCCCACCGAGTCCGTGCCGACCAGCGATCCCCGCACACTAACACTACCCTACACACGCTAAGGACAATTTACATTTAAACCAGGCCAATTAAACTGCCCAAGGTTTATAACACCACAAGTCAAATGCATGGTGCATGCCCTGCGGTTTTTCAACAAACCATATTGTGACTTTAGCAAAGATTTCTGCAGCTCCTACTCACTTGAAAAATCTATGTGCAGATGTATGCATGGGAAGAGAATGACAGTGCTGGCTCGATGGGCCGAATGGCCTACTCCTGCACCTACTGTCTATTGTCTATAGTTCTATAATTGATTCAATTCAGTTCAGTTTCAGTTTAGTTTATTGTCCCGTGCGGCGAGGTACAGTGAAAAGCTTTTGTTGCGTGCTAATCAGTCAGCGGAAAGACAATACATGATTACAATCGAGCCTTCCACAGTGTACAGATACATGATAAAGGGAATAACGTTTAGTGCAAGGTAAAGCCAACAAAGTCCGATCAAGGATAGTCCGAGGGTCACCAATGAGGTAGATAGTAGTTCAGGACTGCTCTCTGGTTGTGGTAGGATGGTTCAGTTGGGCCGCATGTGGATTAACATGGACAGATAATTTGGAAAAATTCCTGTTAATATGAGAAAAAACTTTTTTTCCATGAAACAATTTTCTCAAAGGTTTTTAATGCATTGAGCAGTTATTAGTCACAGGCCCAAAATAGATGAATTTTTCCAAGTTTGTGGGGCACGGTGGCACAGCGGTAGAGTTGCTGCCTCACAGCGCCAGAGACCCGGGTTCCATCCCGACTACGGGCGCTGTCTGTACGGAGTTTGCACGTTCTCCCCGTGACCTGCGTGGGTTTTCTCCGAGATCTTCGGTTTCCTCCCACGCTGGCTCGAAGGGCCGAACGGCCTACTCCCGCACCTATTGTCCATTGTCCAAAGACGTACAGGTCTGTAGGCGAATTGGCTTGGCGTGAGTGTAAATCGTCCCTAGTGTGTGTTAGGGTAGGGTTAATGTGCGGAGATCGCTGGTCGGCGCGGACTCGGTGGGCCGAAGGGCCTGTTTCTGTGCTATATCTCCAAACTAAACCAAATAAAAGTTGCAAAAGCAGCGAGTCAGATGGGAGGGGGTGGGGGTGTGAAGTAGGCTGTACATGCCGCTGGTGAGACCACACTTGGAGATACTGGTGACTAAAATTAGAGCACATGGTATTGGGAGTAAGGTGTTGACGGATAGAAAATTGGTTGGCAGACAGGAAGCAAAGAGTAGGAGTGAACGGGTCCTTTTCAGAATGGCTGGCAGTGGCGAGTGGAGTGCCGCAAGGCTCGGTGTTGGGGCCGCAACTGTTTACCATATATATTAACGATTTGGAAGAGGGAATCGGGAGCAACAATAGCAAGTTTGCCGATGACCAAAAGCTGGGTGGCAGCGTGAACTGTGAAGAGGATGTTAGGAGGTTGCAGGGTGACCTGGACAGGTTGAGTGAGTGGGCAGATGCATGGCAGATGCAGTATAGAAACATAGAAAATAGGTGCAGGAAGAGTCTATTCGGCCCATCGAACCTGCACCGCCATTCATTGTGATTACATAGAAACATAGAAACATAGACAATAGGTGCAGGAGTAGGCCATTCGGCCCTTCGAGCCTGCACCACCATTCAATATGATCATGGCTGATAATCCAACTCAGTATCCTGTACCTGCCTTCTCTCCATGCCCCCTGATCCCTTTAGCCACAAGGGCCACATCTAACTCCCTCTTAAATATAGCCAATGAACTGGCCTCAACTACCTTCTGTGGCAGAGAGTTCCACAGATTCACCACTCTCTGTGTGAAAAATGTTTTCCTCATCTAGGTCCTAAAAGATTTCCGCCTTATCTTTAAACTGTGACCCCTTGTTCTGGACCTCCCCAACATCGGGAACAATCTTCCTGCATCAAGCCTGTCCAACCCCTTAAGAATTTTGTAAGTTTCTATAAGATCCCCCCTCAATCCCCTAAATTCTAGCGAGTACAAACCGAGTCTATCCAGTCTTTCTTCATATGAAAGTCCTGACATCCCAGGAATCAGTCTGGTGAACCTTCTCTGCACTCCCTCTGTGGCAAGAATGTCTTTCCTCAGATTAGGAGACCAAAACTGTATGCAATACTCCTGGTGTGGTCTCACCAATACCCTGTACAACTGCAGTAGAACCTCCCTGCTCCTATACTCAAATCCTTTTGCTATGAATGCTAACATACCATTCGCTTTCTTCACTGCCTGCTGCACCTGCATGCCTACTTTTAATGACTGGTGTACAATGACACCCAGGTCTCGTTGCATCTCCCCTTTTCCTAATCGGCCACCATTCAGATAATAGTCTACTTTCCTGTTTTTGCCACCAAAGTGGATAACCTCACATTTATCCACATTATACTGCATCTGTCATGCATTTGCCCACTCACCAGCCTATCCAAGTCACCTTGCAACCTCCTAGCATCCACCTCACAGCTAACACTGTCATCCGCAAACTTGGAGATGTTGCATTCAATTCCCTCGTCCAAATCATTAATATATATTGTAAATAGCTGGGGTCCCAGCACTGAGCCTTGCGGTACCCCACTAGTCACTGCCTGCCATTGTGAAAATGACCCGTTTACTCCTACTCTTTGCTTCCTGATTTATTATAATATAGATAAATGTGAGGTTATCCACTTTGGCGGCAAAAACAAGGGGGCAGATTATTATCTCAATGGGGTTAGGTTTGGTAAGGGGGGGTGCAGCGAGACCTGGGTGTCCTTGTACACCAGTCACTGAAAGTTGGCTTACAGGTACAGCAGGCAGTGAAGAAAGCTAATGGAATGTTGGCCATAACAAGAGGATTTCAGTATAGGAGTAAAGATGTTCTTCTGCAGTTGTATAGGGCTCTGGTGAGACCACATCTGGAATATTGTGTACAGTTTTGGTCTCTTAATTTGAGGAAGGACATCCTTGTGATTGAGGCAGTGCAGCATAAGTTCACGAGATTGATCCCTGGGATGGCGGGACTGTCATATGAGGAAAGGTTGAAAAGACTAGGCTTGTATTCACTGGAGTTTAGAAGGATGAGGGGGATGATCTTATAGAAACATATAAAATTATAAAAGGACTGGACAAGCTAGATGCAGGAAAAATGTTCCCAATGTTGGGCGAGTCCAGAACCAGGGGCCACACAGTCTTAGAATAAAGGGGAGGTCATTTAAGACTGAGGTGAGAAAAAACTTTTTCACCCAGAGAGTTGTGAATTTATGGAATTCCCTGCCACAGAGGGCAGTGGAGGCCAAGTCACTGGATAGATTTAAGAGAGAGTTAGATAGAGCTCTAGGGGCTAGTGTAGTCAAGGGATATGGGGAGAAGGCAGGCACGGGTTATTGATTGGGGGCGATCAGCCGTGATCACAATGAATGGCGAATGGTGCTGGCTCGAAGGGCCGAATGGCCTCCTCCTGCACCTGTTGTCTGTGTTTCTGTTTCTATTTCTATGACTATTCTGTGCACTTTACATGCAAAAAGCACGAGGTTCGGTGCACCGAGCCGGGAGCAGGGGGCCAATAACTAACGTACCACCACCACCATCATCAGCATTCTGAACTGTGCTTCCACAATGATCCTGCTCTCAGCTCCCGCAGCCCCTTGAAGCAGCTTCTCACACCCCCCCCCCCCCCCCCCCCCCCCCCCCACACCACCACGCCTGCATCCTGCACCTGAACCTTTCAAGCCGTTGGAATTAAACTCACACAATTGTTTTCCACTTGAGAAGATGTTCCAGAGTGCGTACTTGACACTAATTGTCGGAGCTGTTTACCAGCCTAACTGCACATCACCGCTGGCTCGTGCTGGCTGCCAGATAATCATGTCTTTGGAGAAATCACTATGTGAGATGGCACAAACAAGAGGCCATTTAGCCAGTCAGGCCAGCATCTATGATCTTAAGAGGGTCTCGAAATCAAACGTCACCTATCCATGTTCTCCACAGATGCTGCCTGACCCGCTGAGTTGTGGTGCAGCAGCATCTATGGAGCGAAGGAAATAGGCAACGTTTTGGGCCGAAACCCTTCTGGAAATAGGCAACGTTTCGGGCCGAAACCCTTCCGGTTTTCGGCCCGAAACGTTGCCTATTTCCTAAGCTCCATAGATGCTGCTGCACCCGCTGAGTTACTCCAGCACTCTGTGAAACGTCACCTATCCATGTTCTCCACAGATGCTGCCTGACCCGCTAAGTCACTCCAGCACTCCGTTACACGACACCTATCCATGTTCTCCACACAGATGCTGCCTGACCCGCTGAGTTACTCCAGCACTTGTGAAACGTCACCTATCAGTCTCCACAGTGAAAGTTACTCCACCTCTGTGAAAACGTCCATCCATGTTCTCCACAGATGCTGCCTGACCCGCTGAGTTACTCCAGCACTCTGTGTCTATCTGCGTGCTACTACCAGCATCCGCAGTTCCTTGTCCTCTGCTAAACTTCCACTAATCCAGGCGTGATCAGCTGCCCTGTTCAAGAAGGAACTGCAGATGCTGGAAAATCGAAGGTAGACAAAAATGCTGGAGTAACTCAGTGGCTGCAGCAGCATCTATGGAGCGAAGGAAATAGGCGACGTTTCGGGTCGAATCCCTGAAGGAAATAGGCAACCCGGAAGGGTTTCGGACCGAAACGTTGCCTATTTCCTTCGCTCCATAGATGCTGCTGCACCCGCTGAGTTTCTCCAGCAATTTTGTGGTTATCTGTCTGTCGCTTATGAAGGACATATTTACAACGAGGCACTAGACAGAGGCAGAGGACAAATGCCCTACAACACCCTCCAACACATTAATGTCTCCGATTCTCAATCATCGGCAGAGTAGCCTCCACTCGCCACCTTCCATCATATTTCACTCTGATTTAATTAGATGTTAACTGTAGCTAATTAGTCTGATCTCTGCTTCCATGAGTGGAGTTCACCGCCTCTCTCCTCTGTCTCTCTCTCTCTCGCTGTTTTAAGCAGCAATGTTATTTGTCAGGGTGAGACGTTCTTGCCGTTGGCAGCCGGAGGCCAGGTCAGCGGATATTTTCCAGGCAGATGACCACTCATTATTAGCTGTTTGAGAAGGAACTGCAGATGCTGGAAAATTCGAAGGTAGACAAAAATCTCAGCAGGTCAAGGCGGCATCTCTGGAGAATAAACAACAGACAATAGACAATAGGTGCAGGAGTAAAGGCCATTCGGCCCTTCGAGCCAGCACCGCCATTCAACGTGATCATGGCTGATCATCCCCAATCAGTACCCCATTCCTGCCTTCTCCCCCATATCCCCTGACTCCGCTATCTCTAAGAGCCCTATCTAGCTCTCTCTTGAAAGCATCCAGAGAGCCGGCCTCCACCGCTCTCTGAGGAAGACTCACCACTCTCTGTGAGAAAAAGTGTTTCCTCGTCTCCGTTCTAAATGGCTTAAACTGTGTGTGGCCCCTGGTTCTGGACTCCCCCAACGTCGGGAACATGTTTCCTGCCTCCAGCGTGTCCAAACCCTTAACAATCTTATATGTTTCAATGAGATATGTTTCACGTAGAGGGAGTACAGAGAAGGTTCACCAGACTGATTCCTGGGATGTCAGGACTTTCATATGAAGAAAGACTGGACAGACTCGGCTTGTACTCGCTAGAATTTAGAAGATTGAGGGGGGATCTTATAGAAACTTACAAAAATCTTAAGGGGTTGGACAGGCTAGATGCAGGAAGATTGTTCCCGATGTTGGGGAGGTCCAGAACAAGGGGTCACAGTTTAAGGATAAGGGGGAAATCTTTTAGGACCGAGATGAGAAAAACATTTTTTACACAGAGAGTGGTGAATCTGTGGAATTCTCTGCCACAGAAGGTAGTTGAGGCCACAGTTTATTGGCTAAATTTAAGAGGGAGTTAGATGTGGCCCTTGTGACTAAAGGGATCAGGGGGTATGGAGAGAAGGCAGGTACGGGATACTGAGTTGGATGATCAGCCATGATCATATTGAATGGCGGTGCAGGCTCTAAGGGCCAAATGGCCTACTCCTGCACCTATTATCTATGTTTCTATGTTTCCCCCTTCACCTTGAACCTATGTCCTCTGATCCTCGATTCCCCAACTCCGGGGACAACTCTGTGAAAAGACTCTGTCCATCTACCCGATCTATTCCGCTCATGAGTTTATACACCTATATAAGATCACCCCTCATCCTTCTCTCCATAGATGCTGCTGCACCCGCTGAGTTTCTCCAGCATTTTTGTGTACCTTCGATTTTCCAGCATCTGCAGTTCCTTCTTAAACACAGTACAAACCAGCTCGTCCCTAATAACTTTCAGCCAGGCAATGTCAAAATCCTCGCACCTCATGTTACCACATTGGAGGTCGTGTCCTTGTTGTACTGAACATAGACTGTCGTTAAGAAAGTGCCGCACACACAACAGCAGAACGTTAATTAAACAATCCTGAGTCCGAAACTGGAGTCATAAGACCATTGCCATAAAGTGTTGGAGCAACTCAGCGGGTCAGGCAGCATCTCTGGAGAGAAGGGATGGGTGACGTTTCGGGTCGGGACTCAACTTCAGACTCCTGACTTGAAACGTCACCTATCCATGTTCCCCGCAGATGCTGCCTGACCCGCTGAGTTACTCCAGCACTCTGTGAAACGTCACCTATCCATGTTCTCCACAGATGCTGCCTGACCCGCTGAGTTACTCCAGCACTCTGTGAAACGTCACCTATCCATGTTCTCCACAGATGCTGCCTGACCCGCTGAGTTACTCCAGCACTCTGTGGTCACATCCATGTTCTCCACAGATGCTGCCTGGAGTTACTCCAGCACTCTGTGAATCGTCACCTATCCATGTTTCCCCACAGATGCTGCCTGACCCGCTGAGTGATGGTGCAGCAGCATCTATGGAGCGAAGGAAATAGGCAACGTTTCGGGCCGAAACCCTTCTGGAAATAGGCAACGTTTCGGGCCGAAACCCGGAAGGGTTTCGACCCGAAACGTTACCTATTTCCTTAGCTCCATAGATGCTGCTGCACCCGCTGAGTTACTCCAGCACTCTGTGAAACGTCACCTATCCATGTTCTCCACAGATGCTGCCTGACCCGCTGAGTTACTCCAGCACTCTGTGAAACGTCACCTATCCATGTTCTCCACAGATGCTGCCTGACCCGCTGAGTTACTCCAGCGCTCTGTGAAACGTCACCTATCCATGTTCTCCACAGATGCTGCCTGACCCGCTGAGTTACTCCAGCGCTCTGTGAAACGTCACCTATCCATGTTCTCCACAGATGCTGCCTGACCCGCTGAGTTACTCCAGCGCTCTGTGTCTACCTTTGGTATAAAGCAGCACCTGCAGTTCTTTGTCTCTGCAGTAAAGAGATCTACCCGTTTGCAACAGTATAATCCACAATACATTTTTTAATATGAACCAAACATAAGTTACAGCTTGCTCCAGATCATTAATAATTGACTGGTCTGTAAGTGTGCGCCACAGTTGTGTATAATTTCTTCATTAGTTGCCAATGTACAAAATAAATACTAAAATTGAACTATAAAAGTGTCTGAAGGGAACAAAACGTAACGGCATTCAGACAACGGTGTGAGTATCCTCATTAAAGAACACAAGCTGCTGCAGACTATGTGAATCTTTGCTGTGCCCCAGTGTGACTTTAAACTAAAGGTGATTTGTCTGTGGTATTCCCATTATGCGCTGCTTAATTATCTCCCAACTAATTGCTCTTGTATTTCTTCGATGTCCTCAGGTGATAAGAGGCCAGCGTTTTCCCCGCGCCCACTGTCCCATGAAGAGGAGACTATCGGTAGCTCATCTCCTGCCTGCACGCCCAGACAAGGCGGCTCTCCGCGGTACGCACCTCCGACAGACAAATTCGTTGCATTCGTTGCATTCGTTGAAACAGGTCGGACCAGGTGAAGGTTGCAATCTCCCCACCCCCAATGCTGGAGTAACTCAGCGGGTCAGGCAGCATCTGTGGAGAACATGGATAGGTGACGTTTCACAGAGTGCTGGAGTAACTCAGCGGCAGGCAGCATCTGTGGAGAACATGGATAGGTGACGTTTCACAGAGTGCTGGAGTAACTCAGCGGGTTCTATGGAGCTAAGGAAATAGGTAACGTTTCGGGTCGAAACCCTTGCGGGTTTCGGCCCGAAACGTTGCCTATTTCCAGAAGGGTTTCAGCCCGAAACGTTGCCTATTTCCTTAGCTCCATAGATGCTGCTGCACCATAACTCAGCGGGTCAGGCAGCATCTGTGGAGAACATGGATAGGTGACGTTTCACAGAGTGCTGGAGTAACTCAGCGGGTCAGGCAGCATCTGTGGAGAACATGGATAGGTGACGTTTCACAGAGTGCTGGAGTAACTCAGCGGGTCAGGCAGCATCTGTGGAGAACATGGATAGGTGACGTTTTGGGTCAGAACTCTTCCTCAGACTGAAAGTAGAGGTGGGGGGAGTAGAAAATAAAGTGAGAAAAGGCCATGAAAATAATCAGGGCCAGCAACAGGTGACCTCAGGAAGGGCGGAGCCCACAAAGGTCCATTGTTGGCTGGGGAAGATGTGACAACAAGAGGGATACAAGGTTGCCAACAGTGGAACGCAACAAAAAAGATTTTCCACGTACCTCGGTACACGTGACAAGATCTAGGAGCAGAATTAAACCCCTGTCCCACTGTACGAGTTCATTCCAAGAGCTCTCCCGAGTTTAAAAAAAAATCAAACTCGTGGTAAGCACGGAGAATGAACGTAGCGGGTACGTCGGAGCTCGGGGACGTCTCTTAGCGGCTCGTAACGCTAACGGCAGGTACTTGGGAAGACTCGCTAACGGCAGGTAAGCACGGGAAGACTCGTGAAGATTTTTCAACATGTTGGAAAAATGTCCACGAGAGCCCCGAGTACCGACGAGTGGCCTTTACCGTAAATCTCCGAGTTGGAATCAGGGCAAACTCGGGGAGAGCTCTTGGAATGAACTCGTACTGTGGGACAGGGGTTTTAGGCCATTCGGCCCATCAAGTCTTCTCTGCCTATCAACCATGGCTTAGTAGACTTAGAATAGAGTAGAATAGACAGATCTATCTCTCCCTCCTAACCCCATTCTCCTGCCTTCTCCCCATTACATCTGATTGACACCCATAATAACCCATGTTCTTGTTAATCAAGAATCTATCTCTGCCTTCAAAAATATCCATTGACTTGGCCTCCACAGCCGTCTGTGGCAAATAATTCCCCAGATTCACCTACATTAAGAAAACTAAATTAAAAATACGAAACAAGAGTAAATCATTTGAGGTGTAAGGAAGATTAGAGCATAGAGTGATACAGCATGGAAACAGGCCCTTTGGCCCAACTTGCCCACACCGACCAACATGTCTCAGCTACACCAGTCCCACCTGCCTGCGCTTGGTCCATATCCCTCCAAACCAGTCCGATCCGTGTACCTGTCTAACTGTCTCTTAAATGTTGGGATAGTCCCAGCCTCAACTACCTCCTCTGGCAGCTCGTTCCATACACCCACCACCCCTATGTGTGAAAAAGTTACCCCTCAGATTCCTATTAAATCTTTTCCCCTTCGCCTTGAACCTGTGTCCTCTGGCCCTCGATTCCCCTACTCTGGGCAAGAGACTCGGTACATCAACCTAATTTATTCCTCTCGTGATTTTATACAATAGACAACAGGTGCAGGAGTAGAGGCCATTTGGCCCTTCGAGCCAGCACCGCCAATCAATGTGATTATGGCTGATCATCCCCAATCAGTACCCCGTTCCTGCCTTCTCCCCATATCCCCTGACTCCGCTATCTTTAAGAGCCCTATCTAGCTCTCTCTTGAAAGTATCCAGAGAACCGGCCTCCACCATCCTCTGAGGCAGAGAATTCCACAGACTCACCACTCTCTGTATGAAAAAGTGTTTCCTCATCTCAGTTCTAAATGGTTTACTCCTTATTCTTAAACTGTGTGTGACCCCTGGTTCTGGACTCCCCCAACATCGGGAACACGTTTCTTGTCCAAACCCTTAATAATCTTATAGCCTTGTGGCTAAGGGGATCAGGGGGTATGGAGAGAAGGCAGGTACAGGATACTGAGTTGGATGATCAGCCATGATCATATCGAATGGCGGTGCAGGCTCGAAGGGCACGAATGGCCTACTGCTGCACCTATTTTCTATGTTTCTATGTTTCTATGTTTCTATATGTTTCAAATAGATGACTTCACACAAGGTGAAGAGATTACAGGCGGGATATGAGATGAGGTGCTGACAGCAATCCTGGCCACTGTATTCCTGAAAATGACCAATGTGGAGGACTGCCAGCAACAGGGCATTGTCAGTACGGTGCTGTGATAGTGGCATGCACTCAACGCTAAATTGGCAATTATATAGTTAGCTTTTGCCATAATTAAATAGCTAAACATATTTAAAGGATTGATCCAATTAGGAACTCGAACCTATTAGCAATAAGTAGGAATAAATCTGCATATAGGTCAAAATGGGTCTCCAAGTTACCAGCCTTATTATTCAATGAAGTAACATATCGTGAGGGTTTGGGTTGTTAAGGGGTCATCACGTCAGTGTAATGGGCCATAACTTAGGGCTGAGATGGATAAAGATTTCTTCACGAAGGGGACTGTGAATCCGAGGAGGTTTCTACTCCAGCGACGTGCCCTTGCTCTCCTGAGAAACATAGAAACATAGAAATTAGGTGCAGGAGTAGAGGCCATTCGGCCCTTCGAGCCTGCACCGCCATTCAATATGATCATGGCTGATCATCCAACTCAGTATCCTGTACCTGCCTTCTCTCCATACCCTTATAGAAACTTACAAAATTCTTAAGGGGTTGGACAGGCTAGATGCAGGAAGATTGTTCCCGATGTTGGGGAAGTCCAGGACAAGGGGTCACAGCTTAAGGATAAAGGGGAAATCTTTTAAAACCGAGATGAGAAGAACTTTTTTTCACGCAGAGAGTGGTGAATCTCTGGAACTCTCTGCCACAGAGGGTAGTTGAGGCCAGTTCATTGGCTATATTTAAGAGGGAGTTAGATGTGGCCCTTGTGGCTAAGGGGATCAGGGGGTATGGAGAGAAGGCAGGTACGGGATACTGAGTTGGATGATCAGCCATGATCATATTGAATGGCGGTGCAGGCTCGAAGGGCCGAATGGCCTACTCCTGCACCTAATTTCTATGTTTCTATGTTTTCTATCCCCTTAGCCACAAGGGCCACATCTAACTCCCTCTTAAATTTAGCCAATGAACTAGCCTCAACTACCCTCTGTGGCAGAGAGTTCCAGAGATTCACCACTCTCTCTGTGCGAAAAAAGTTCTTCTCATCTCGGTTTTAAAGGATTTCCCCCTTATCCTTAAACTGTGACCCCTTGTCCTGGACTTCCCCAACATCGGGAACAATCTTCCTGCATCTAGCCTGTCCAACCCCTTAAGAATTTTGTAAGTTTCTATAAGATCCCCTCTCAATCTCCTAAATTCTAGAGAGTATAAACCAAGTACGGCCCAGATCGAAAAGGCAACGTGCTTGGAAGCCAAGGAGTCTGATGACGGGGGAATGACAATAGTCAATGGGTGCAGGAGGCCATTCGGCCCTTCCAGCCAGCACCGCCATTCAATGTGATCATGGCTGATCATCCCCAATCAGTACCCCGTTCCTGCCTTCACCCCATGTCCCCTGACTCCGCTATCTTTACAATACAATACAATAAAATACAATACGGTTTATTTGTCACATTGCACATAAAGTGCAAGTGAAATGAATTTGTCAGCAGCGATACAATTATAAAGAACACACACAAAAACACAATAAAAATTTAACATAAACATCCACCACAGCATTCATCACTGTGGTGGAAGATACACAATTTGGCCAGTCCTCCTCCATTTTCCCCCGTGGTCGGGACCTCAACCCTCCGCAGCCGTTGCTGCGGGCGTCCAGATGGTAAAAGGACAAGGTACAAGTCCAGGTAAGTCCTATCTAGCTCTCTCTTGAAGGTATCCAGAGAA
>NC_073384.1:0-2500 GCF_028641065.1 Leucoraja erinaceus | reverse complement strand
CCTTCTCTATTTAACCATATAATAACATATAACAATTACAGCACGGAAACAGGCCATCTCGACCCTTCTAGTCCGTGCCGAACACAGACTAAGTTTGTGTCATTTGTGTCTATCTTCGGTTTAAACAGCATCTGCATTTCCTTTCTCCCATTAATTAATGACCAGCATTTGGTTATATTCCAGTTTAGTTTATTGTCACGTGTATCGAGGTGCAGTGAAAATATTTTGTTGCGCTCTAACCAGTCAGCGGAAAGACAACACATGATTACAATCGAGCCGTCCACAGTGTACAGATACATGATAAGGGAATAACGTTTAGTGCAAGATGTTCACAGACTCTTATTTCCTACGAGCATGTCCACGAATTGCCACGACTAGATGGCAATTCGTAGACAAAGATGCAATTTCGTTCATCCCGACCATATTTCTCCAGCACGTTTTGCCTGCCTTGATAATCACAAAAGTGCTGGAGAAACTCAGCGGGTGCAGCAGCATCTATGGAGCGAAGGAAATAGGCAATGTTTCGGGCCGAAACCCGGAAGGGTTTCGGCCCGAAACGTTGCCTATTTCCTTCAGGGTTTCGGGCCGAAACGTTGCCTATTCCCATAGATGCTGCTGCAGCCGCTGAGTTCCTCCAGCACTTTTGTCTACCTTCGATTTTTCCAGCATCTGCAGTTCCTTCTTAAACATGATAAGGGAATAACGCTTAATGCAAGGTAAAGCCAGCCAAGTCCGATCAAGGATAGTCCGAGGGTCTCCAATGAGGTGGATAGTAGTTCAGGGCTGCTGTCTGGTTGTGGTAGGATGGTTCAGTTGCCTGATCACAGCCGGGAAGAAACTGTCCCTGAATCTGGAGGTGTGCGTTTGTTTTCACACTTCTCTACCTCTTGCCTGATGGGCGGGGGGTGAAGAAAGAGTGGCTGGGGGTGTGAGTGGTCCTTGAAGATGCTGCTGGCCTTGCGTGAGGTGTAGATGGAGTCAATGGAAGGGAGGTTGGTTTGTGTGTGATGGTCTGGGCTGCGTCCACAAGGTTATTCCTCGTCTCATAGAAACATAGAAACATAGAAATTAGGTGCAGGAGTAGGCCATTCGGCCCTTCGAGCCTGCACCGCCATTCAATATGATCATGGCTGATCATCCAACTCAGTATCCCGTACCTGCCTTCTCTCCATACCCCCTGATCCCCTTAGCCACAAGGGCCACATCTAACTCCCTCTTAAATATAGCCAATGAACTGTGGCCTCAACTACCCTCTGTGGCAGAGAGTTCCAGGGATTCACCACTCTCTGCGTGAAAAATGTTCTTCTCATCTCGGTTTTAAAGGATTTCCCCTTTATCCTTAAGCTGTGACCCCTTGTCCTGGACTTCCCCAACATCGGGAACAATCTTCCTGCATCTAGCCTGTCCAACCCCTTAAGAATTTTGTCTCCGAGTACTGAGAGTTCTCTGCCGTTTGTTCTCTCGTCCACCCAATTGTCGATGTGGTTCTGTGGATATATCCTCCACTGCTGATTATTCTCATGGCGGGGGGGGAGAAGGAGAGTCACGGCCTGGGCCACAAGGAGCTGACTGTCACCTCAGCTTGATTGGATGATGTGCTTAAGGAGGGTAATTTCCTAATGAAAAATTTAAAGTGGAAACAGTTGCAATTAGCCTGAAGGCGTTTTATGTACTCAACGGCTGAGAAATACATGGAGCAGATGTGGGAGAAACTCCAGTCAAGAGGCTTTTTCAAACACATCTTTTTTGTCGACCGGTGAAAACTCACTTCACCCCCCCTCCCCCCCTCTCCCCCTTTAGTTCAGCTTATTGTTACGTGTACCGAGGTACAGTGAAAAGCTTTTGTTGCGCCCTAACCAGTCAGCGGAAAGACAATACATGATTACAATCGAGCCGTCCACAGTGTACAGATACATGATAAGGGAATAACGTTTAGTGCAAGGTAAAGCCAGCAAAGTCCTTACTCCCTCTCTCTCCCTCTCTATCCCTCTCTCCCCCCCTCCTTCCCTCTCTCCCTCTCCCCCCTCTCCCTCTACTTCTCTCTGTCTGTCCATCTCCCCTCCTCCTCCTTTCCTCTCCCTCTCTCTTCCCTTCCCCCCCCGTCTTTCCTTCCCCCCCCTCTCCTTCTCCCCCTCTTCCTCCCTCCTTCCCCTCTCCTCTCCTCTCTTCTTCCCCTCCTCCTTCCCTCCCCTGCTCCTCTCCTCGCCCTCTCCCCCCTCTTCCTCTCCCTCTCCTCCTTCTTCCTCTCGTCCTCTTCCTCTTCTCTCTCTCCTCTCTCTCTGCTTTTCTCTCTCCTCTCTCGTCGTCTCTCCTCCTCCCTCCCGCTCGCGGGTGCCTCTCCTCTCTTCTCTCTCTCTCCTCTTCATTCTCTCCTCCCCTCTCCTCCTCCTCGCCCTCTCTCTCTTCCTCTCGTATCTCTCTCCTCTCCTCCCTCCTCTCTTCTTTCCCTTCTCGTTCCCCCCGTCCTCTACTCTTTTTCCCTCTTCCCTTTCCTCTCTTT